>NC_143176.1:17040606-17343636 GCF_047325235.1 Durio zibethinus
AAAATCGTTGTGCCTCTATTTAGAGAAGCTTTTATTTTTCAAAAGTCGTTGAACCTCTGTTTAAATGAGCCTTTTATTTTTCAAAGTCGTTGAGCCTCTGTTAGAAGAGCTTAATTTGTTTTTCAAAGTCATTGAGCCTCTACTTAGAGGAGCATTATTCATTTTTCAAAGTCATTGAGCCTTTGTTTAGAGGAGCCTTTTATTTTTTGAAGTCGTTGAGCCTCTATTTAGAGGAGCTTAATTTTATTTTTCAAAGTTATTGAGTCTCTATTTAGAGAAAATCCGAGTATGTTTAAAAAAAAAAACAAAAAAAATGTGTCAAGTTGATCGGGTTGTCTATATCTTTGCACAATTCCTATTTCACAAAAAATGTGCAAAGAGGGGCAGCTATAGACACCCCAATTTGTCTGAGATTTTACTCAATCTAGTTTCTATTGATTAAATAAACAATAAATGAAAAAAAAATAGGCAGGTTGAGTTTGTGCAAGACTGTGTGTGAGGAGTTTAAATTGGATTTAAAAACTAAAGTTGAAATTAAAAGGGAATGGAATTCTGTTTGGATATAGGGTTCTTTGGAACAGAACCCTATAAATAGATCCTCCCACAAAGATAAAAAAACACACACAACAACACAGATCACACGAAAAAGCAAAAAGTAATCAAAAAAATTTTCAGAGTTTTTTTAGGTTTAAAAAAAAAGAGATTTTTTGGAGAAATCTAGAAAATTCCTAGATTCTGATGAAATTTTCTAGATTTTGGTAAATTTTTTGACATCAGTTGCATTTTTCGGTGAAATTTTTGGTGTTGGTTGAAGTTTTCAGTAAGCATTCTAGAATCCGATTGAAGATTTTGGCAAGCTTGAATTTTCGATGAACGTTTGGTGAACAAACTCAGATTTTGGTGACTTTTTTTAGAATTCAATGAAGGTTCAACTAGAGTTCATTTAGGTTAGAGAGAGAGAAAAGAAAGGGAAAGAGAGAGAAGGGAAGCATAAATCTAAGGGAAAAAGACTGGGACTTGGGCTTCTATATCATTATAAAACGACGTCGTTTTGGCCTTAATAATCCCTTAAGATTCACACGTTTTGCTAGTGGGTGACTTGATTTGAGCGCCAACACGCCTCTATAGACCCGCTTTCTAGCTAATTTCCTTAGTCGAGCCGAGTTGTATTGAGTTTTCGAGTTGTGTCCCTGAGGTGTTGTTTGTGTTTGAAGCTGAGCCGTGTGTAAGCCGCCTAGCCGAGCCGTTTTTATTTTTTTGGTATTTTTTATTTATTTTATTTAGTATTTTATTCACGTATTTGTTTTTTTTTCTTAGCATTTTTGCATGATTAAATTTGAAAATTAAAAAAAAAAAGAGAAAAAAAGATATTTTTTGAGAATAAATAATAATTATCCAATGATAGAATTAATAAAAATTTCAAATGGTAAATTTTTATAAAATTTCTGGGTGAGAAATTTTGTCTAAATTTATCCCAAATGATAGAATAATTTAGATAAAGTTTCAATAACAATAATTAATATTTATTTTCAATCCAAAAAAAAAAAAAAAGATAAAAAATTAAAATTTTGTTTGAAAATATGTGATAATTCTCCAATGCTGAGATTATTATAAATTTCAAATGGTAAATTTTCTAAAAAATCTTTAAGTGAAGTATTTCTTTAAATTTGTCCCAAATGGTGAAAGAATTTAAATGAAATTTCAAGAAAAATAATTGTCATATTAGTTTTTTCCTAAAATAAAAATATATAAATATAAAAAGAATTTCTAAATAGGCCCAAATGGTGAAAATTTTAGAAATTTCAAAAAAAAAATATTTCTAAATTGACTCAAATTGTGAAAAATTTAGAAATCCAACAAAAAAAAAATAAATAAATAAAGAGAATTTCTAAATAGGCCCAAATGTTGGAAATTTTAAAAATTTTAAAAGAGAAAAATTTTCTAATTTGACCCAAATGGTAAAATAATTAGATATATTTTCAAAATAAAAAAATCTAGATAAAAATAATGATTAAACATTTTTTCGACGACAAAGCATTTTCAAGAAAACGAATGAGATTCTTGAATACTCATGAGATAAAGGAATATTTTTTAAAAGTTTTACTAGATTGATGGAGAGTTTTAGAAATTATTTCCAATATTTAAACATTAAATTTTAAAACCATTAGAATCAAGATCTAAGGATAAATTTAAAATAAAATGATACCATCCTTTGGATGGGCACGCAGGGGTGCTATAATCTTCCCCATATATAATTGAACTCTCGAGCCTTGTTCTAATTTATAAACTCAAACCTATTCTTTTAGAGACCCTTGGTAAATCTTAGGAGCTCCTTAAAATGATAGATTCATTAGATGGCCAATCACACCTAGGTAAAAAAGATTGGTAGTGATTCCATTTGTTAAGTCCAATTATAGATTTACGAATCTATATGTTATGATAGCCTTACTCTAAAAAGGCTCTATTATTGGATTCATTTAAAAATTATTTGCGATAACCAATCAAAATCTAGTTTTTATAAAGAAATAATTTATTTTTAGAAATATTTTTCAATATATTGATAAGATTTTTTGTCAAGATTATCTTCTAGTATGTTGGTAGGATTTTGAAAAATATTTTTTTCAAAAAAATTCACTAAATCCTTTAATAGTTTGGTAAGACTTAATTCAAGATTTAAATCATCCCATAGCTTAGTAGGATTAAAAATTTTATTATTATTTTTTACAAAAAATTCATTAAGTTCTCCAATAGTTTGGTATGATTGAAAAGTTTTATTTTATCAAAAAATTCTACTATGAAATTTTCAAATAGTTGGTAGAATTCATAATAATAATAAAAAAATTTTAAACCCATGAAATTGCTCCAATAATTTGGTGGATTCATGAATCTATTTTGAAAAACATTTTTAAATTAATCAAATTTATATAATATAAATGATAATATAACTATACAAGAAAAATTAAATTTATAAATTTATTAAATCATGTTTTGTGCTTTCATTTTGGAACTTCCAAATTACAACATGTTCTTAGAAAAAAGATTAAATTCATATAAAAATAATAAATGAATAAAGCAAATAACTAGAATACATAAATTAAACTTACCTAGAATTGGATGAAACCTTAAAAGAAATCCAAAGCAAATATTCAGCTTGATCAATTCTCCAATGGGTTTAATATTTTGACTTGTTGCTAGTCATGGCCAAGCTTCTTAATCAATTAAGCCAAGCCCTTCCTTCTTACTTTCTTTCAACTTTTTATTAAACATACTTGGCAAAAAAGCTCCTTTGCTTCTTGCCAAATTCTCCCAAGTTTAAGAACCTAATGAAAGCCAATGACATAGACCCAGTAAATGGCCAATCGATGATGCTGTCACTGCTGTTCTGTTTGTGTTCTACAGCTCCCTCCTTTACTATTTTGTTGCAAGAAATAATTCCAGCACCGTTTCTAGCCATTGCTTTTTTTTTACCTCTTGTTTTGTCTGTGTTCTTCGTTTTATAGGGATTCAATCCCTTTTTATTTTAAAATTAAATCAAATTGATTTTATGAATTTGTGTGATTTGGTTTGATTTGATTTTGCCATGATTGCATGAATTAAGTTAAAAAATTCATCAAACCATTAAATCTGAAAATCAAATATGAGGTTAAATCCCTAAACAAAATCCTTTAATTTTTTTTTTGTTTTTTCTGATTTTTTTTTTTACTTTTTGACTTTAAATTTTTTCTTTCTTTTTTTTTTTTAAAATTAAAATCAAAACTAAATAAAAAATCTAAATTAATATTAATATTAAAATCAATATCAAAATTTTAATTAAAATCAAATTAAAAATTTTGGGCTTTTATCTTATTGGGCCCAAAGCTTCCTAATTTAACACATTTTACAATCAATGGCCCGTTTTCGATTTTGAAAATTTTCTAGACAAAATAGGATTTTTACAACTGCTTCTCTTTACTCAATTTTTGTGAAATAGGAATTGTGTAAAGATATCAATATCCATTATGTTTAGGCCCAAATCAGTGTTTTTTTTTTTAAATCCTCTAAATAAAGGCATGCAACTTTCATAAACTTTTAAAGAATACCTCTAAATAAAGGCTTAACAATTTTAAATTAAGAAATGAGCTTCTTTATATAGAGGCTAAACAACTTTAAAAACTTTAATTAGAAAATGTCAAAAAATATATATTTTGCTCAAATTCAGAAAAATTCAAAAATTTTAACTTGAAATCCAAAAATTCACAAATTGAAAATTCAATGGTTTAAAATTTCACAAAAGTTCAAAGATTTGCAAGATTCCTTAACAAGAATTAAAAGATTCCAAGATTCACAAAATTTGTAAGATTCTAAGAGGTTCCAAATTCACAAAAATTTCAAAATTTGCAAAGGTTCTAGATTCACAAATATTCTAAGTTTCACAGAGAATCCAGATTTGCAAATGTTTCAATTTTACAAAGATTTTCAGTTTTGCAAGAATTTTTATATTCATAAGAATTAAGATTCATAGGAATTTCAAGTTTGCAAAAATATTTAGATTCACAAGAATGGAAGATTTATAAGGTTTTTAGATTTGTAAAAATTTAAAGATTCGCAAGAATTTTAGGTTCAGGTTCATAAGAGTTTGAGTTTTTGTAAGAATTTAAATATTCACAAGGACTTCAGATTCGCAAGAACTTTAGATTCGTAGAAACTTCAAGTTTGTAAGAATTTAAAGATTCACAAAAATTCAAATTTGCAAGAAATTTAACTTCCTTATTCTAAAAATTCACAAGTTATGATTCACATACAAGATTTAAAGATTCGTATTCAAGAGATTTTTGTTAATGATTTACATCCAAATTTTAAAGTTTCATATTTGAAAAATTCATGAATTCACATCAAAGATTTCAAGGCTCACATCTAGAATTCAAAGATTCTCATTCGAAAAATTTTAGAGATTCACAAAGATTTCAAAATTTCAAAGATTCACATTTTAAAAAAAAATTAGAGCTTTACAGCCAAATTTTCAAAGGTTTTCATTCAAAAAATTTTAGGGTTTTGCAACTAAAATTTCAAAGATTCACATTAAAAAAAATTTAGAGATTCACAATCAAAATTTCAAATATCCTCATTTGAATTGTCTTAGTGATTATGGTTGGAAGTCTTATAAACCATGATTATTTTTTAAAAAAGACTCCTTTAAACAAAAGCTCTATAATTTTAAAATTTTAGAAAGTTTTCCTTGTAAAAAAAAATCATCATGAAAGATCTTTTTCATTCGAGCATTCAAAAATAAAAAATTTTCTCCAATCAAAGTCAAATTCTTGTATGCAAAAAATGTCATGATAATAATGTGAATGCCTTTTAAATGATGCAAATGTAGCAATCCAAATTCTCACTAGATATGCAAATGCAAATGCCATACTATGATTCAACAATTCTCTACATGATGCAAATGCAATTATTATGAATTTAAATACAATGTAAACAAAATGTATGTAATGCAGATGTCACTAAATCATTGCCATCAAATTTCAATTGTAGTAACAAGGTTCTCAAGACCCCACCATCTCGTATATTCTTTTTTAGCTTATTAACATTAATGATCTCAGAACAAATTCCATCATTCCATCAATTAATCCATGTCATTTTCCTTGTCTACTCATAACTCACAAGTTATGTTGACCAATCTATCATCGTATTCATCATTAGGTCATCTCATTTGCTCTTTTTAAATAATCTTTTCAACCTCTTTCACTTCTTTTATCTTGGACTTCTTTCAAAAGAATGGAAAAGTCTCTTATGGACATTGTCATTCACTTATTTATCATCATTCTAATTCATAATGATGCATTTTCTTAATTCATTCAGTGAATACATATTTGGACAAGAACAAGAAACTTGAGTATCAAAAGTAAGTTTGGTTAATAACAAATCAAGGATGAACAAAAATAAAATACTATGATTGTTTAAATGAGATATCAACATCTAGAATAATGACTGTTCAGGTAATTTTTAGCTCCAACTCAAAATTCTTTCTTAAAAACATATTCCATTGATATTCTCAATCTTTGAGCTAAACATTATCCATATCCCTGGGATCTTCAAATGAAGCTATATTTCCAAGTCTTCATCTTTACTTAAACTGCACTTTCAGAATTTCAGTTTAAGTTTTCCTTTTTTCTCATTTTTTTTTTACTTTTTTGCTTTTTTTTTTGCACATCTTTTTCTTATATTTTCTTCTCATTTCTCATTTCTCTTGATCCATTAGTAACACTTTGATCAAAATCCCAAACAATTCAATGGAAAATCTGCCTTAGTTTAATTTATGATTCTCCAATTCGAGTATTCACATTCTATCAAAATGAACTTTTAAGAAACGTAATATAGGTTAGGGTGAGGTTATGAAAGAAGTGAGTAAAATAGGTTCAAACTGCATTTAGAGGGTAATCAAACTAAGGATAATTTTTTTTCCATGTAGAGCATATTAACATTTTATGTCATTAATTTCTTCTTCTTTTTCTTTCTATTTTTTTTTTCATTTTTTTCAATTTTTTAATCATTTTTCAAGAAAGATTTAAGCACAAAAGGGCTTTGCCCCTGAAATCATAAGGATCTCAACTTTTTAAACTTCTCAAACTTTACCTCTATTGTGGAGGTGATCCTTGGTTTAGGTTTCTTGAAAAAAAATTTCAATAGGCTCAAATAGGGTAGCAAAAAAAAATTTTACTCCTTTTATGAAGGGTAGAAGAAATGTGTCCATTTTTCATCTCAAATATGAATATTCTCAATGAAGAACATTCATTGACCAAAAACAAAGATCACGTTCTGCATTAACATTATTTTTCAGTGGGTGAAATTCTTTGCCAAATTTATCTTTTTTTATTCAACAATCCTAATGAATCAACAATCTCAATTTATCAACATGAATGGTGTTTTCAAAATTGAATTCTAAATTATTGTCATGACTATCTAAACATTCATTATTTGAAATTTATGAGTGGATATAGGAAAAGATGTAACACGGTAAAAGCATATGATGGAGATTCACATAACCGATGAGGTGTTATAAAAATGCATCATATCTGCCATTTTTGTTAAAATAATGAAAAATAAAATGTAACAAGGTAAAAGCATATGATGGTGATTCACACAAAAGAGGAGATGTCATGAAAATACACCATATGTGCCAATTTTATTAAAATAATAAAAAATAAAATGAAATTCAAATGCATAAAGAGGTCTATATTCTAAAGAAATCCTAAGATGATAAATAGTTTTAGCCAAACTTTTTGTATCTTTCCTAAAGTTATACCTTGGGTGTTCAGGCAAAGGGCCTTTGTTGACATTTAGCTCCTTTGATTCATTGAAACTCATTGAACTTGCTCAGATCAAACTTTGTAATTTATTCTTGAAAATAGGGCAAGTTTTTACATAGTGACCCATATGCCCATTATGGTAATCACATGTGTCATTAACATTTTACCACTAAAGATAGGGTGACTTCAATGGTTCCAAAAGAACTGGAGACACCAAGTCATTCTTAATCAATTTTGAAAATAACTCAGTATAGGTTATGGGTATAGGATTAATATGAGCTTTCTCTTAGTTACCCTTAGATCTTTTCAAACCACACGCTTAATTGTTAGGCATTGAAATTAGTGTAATGATAGACTAGGCTCATATGTAGGTGTTTGAAAGGTTAGTTGTTATAGACTTAGGGAGATATTATTCATGGTTAGGTAATGAGGCTAGTAAAAGACTTGTGCAATATTATTAACTGTATGGTAGTAAGCTAGATGAGTAGGTAGTGGATAATGGGCATAACTTCTAAATTGTTGCCCCTCAAAACTCACAGCTTGGGCCTTAACTTTTTTACTTTTAGGCATCCCACATTTCTTGATACTATTGGCCTCTCATTCCTTAAACTTACCACTCTTGATAGCATTTTCAATAATCTTCCTTGAGATCACCATGTTAGCAAAGTTTTTTATTGCATTCCTTATCATTTTCTTATGATATGGTGCCTTAAGGGTATTAACAAACAATATTGTCATTTTTTTCTCAATCAAATGAAGTTAAACTTGAGCAGCCATATTCCTTCATCGTTGGGCATATTTTTTAAAAGATTCTATTTTTTTCTCCATGCTTTGTAAAAGAAGGTAAACATGGGCCAAGTCAATGATGTGTCAATAATGTTTAATAAATGCTCGAGTCCACTCTTTTCATAAGCAGATGAAAGTTTAATCTAGCTAAACATACTACTTTACTGTTGAGCTAATAAAGATGTCTTGTAATACATGCATTAATAGTTTTTCATTACTGATGTAAGAAGCTATTTTTCAATAATATATAGTGATATGAGTTATCTAACACTTAGTATCATTATACTTCTCAAATCTTGAGACCTTGAACTTTGGCAAGATTACAATATCTGAGACCAAGCAGAGGTCAGTTGCATCCATGAAGCTATAAAAGTTTAGATCTTCAATGGCTTATAGTTTTTCTTCCAGCAAGTTCATCTTATATTTAGACTTTGAATTCTTCAAACTTTTTCTTGCCTTCAATTTTAGCTTCTTATTCTCTTTAAGGTCATCTAAGTTAGAGACTAGGATTGGCTCTACTACCTTTTAGTGAAAATAGGACTAACAATATTTTGAAATTGCCCTTGAGTTGGTTTAAATGGCATTCCTATGTAAGTATACCCTATAAGGAATGTGAATTGTTGTGATGAAGTGTCTTAAGTGGACTAGGCCTGATGTAGGTGTTATAACAATTTTGGGGACTGCTAGATGAATTTGAAAAAACAAAAGAAATGGAGTCACCACCAATTTTTTTGGCTAGGTGTGATTGGCTACCTATTAAACCTTACTTTCTCAATAAAATTTAAAATTAATTAAAATTTGTTAAAAAGATAATTTTTGGGTCTACAAAAATGGTCTGCAAAAATAGTTTGGGTTCAAGAATCGTTACACATGGGGAAGGATTAGCACCCTCACAGCATCCGTTTAAAACGGTATCAATTAATTATATGTTATCTTTTAATATTGACCAAAATGGTCTTAAATTTGGTATTGAAAAAGTTAATTTCCTTAATTTTCTTTAAAAACATATTTTTGATTTTTAGTAAGCTTGAAAATAAACAAGAACCTTATATTGAAAAATTCCTAAAAATATTTCAATATGCTGGTAATATTAAAATGAACCATCTCACCTAAAGAATTTTTAAGAATCACTACTCGGAATTCTCAAAAATCCTATCATCGGTGGTTTATATTCATTTTCAATAGTTATTTAAAAACATAAAGTAGTATGTAATTTTAAAACAAATAGTATTTTCTAGGACTCATTTCCAAAAAATGAGAAATCTTTATTGAAAATTAATCTAAATGCTTCAATATGCTGGTGACATTTTAGATAGATTTTCTCACCTAAAGATTCCTATCACTACACAGATTTCTTTAGAATCTTATCCTTAGAGATTTTTCATTTTTTTTTTAAAAACATTAAAAATCATGTAACAATATAGTTATCCACAAATATATTTGTTTCTTAATTATCCTATTTATTAAAAAAATTGTTCAAGTTAAAGAAAATGATCATAAAATGAAAATTTTTCATATTGAAAAGAAACTTCAAAATATTCCAATACTTTGACAATTTTTAAAAGACTTTTCTCACCTAGAGAATTTTCGAGAATCACTATTCGAACTTTTGGGGGTCCCATCATCAAAAAATATATATACTTTTTATTTTTATTTTTTAAAAAACAGCCAATGCAAACAATAAGGTAGAACATGTACACAAAAATATATATTCATCAGGAATTAATCTTAAATCATTCTTTAATTATCACAAAAAATTTAAAAAGAACGGAGGAAATAAAATTTTTATTGAAAATTTTCCTAAATACCCCAACACACTGGTAATCTTTTTAAAAAAATTTTCTTACTTAGGGATTTCTATGAAATCTCTACTTGGACTTCTTTAAAATCCCATCTTTGAAAAAATTTTGTTCACTTTGTTCTTTCTTTTAATTTTATTTTAAACTTTGATCATATCAATTTCATTACCAAAGGAAGCCATTATACATTATTACTATCATCTATCAAAATTATAGAAAGATAGACAAATGAAACCCATTTTTATTGAATATTTTTTTAAATACTCCAATAAGCTGGCGATATTCTAAAAAAAATCCTCACGTAGACATTTTAGAGAATCTCTACTTAGACTTCTCTAAAATATCATCCTTGAAAAATTTCAGTCATATCATTATTATATGCAAGGAAAATGTATCAAACATGAATTTCAACATGAGATATTAAATTAAAATAAGCATGAAAATCTAAACAACAAAGAAATTAACAATCTATAGAATTAAACTTACAATTGAATTTAAACAATCATAAACAAATTGTATAAGTATAATTAAAATCAAGTATACGTAAAAATAAATTTTATTAAAAGCAAACTTTAAGTTTTATACTTTTATAAATTTTTATTTACCATAATGTTCTAATTAAAATTTTCTGCACTAGTATTCTTCTTCTCTTATTATTCATGTCAAGATCAAGAAAAACATAAACTCCTATTGCAATATGTATGGTTCCTATGTTTTAGTCATCCATTAATATTTATATACTGTATATTTTTTTATACCAAAAAAAGCCACTACCGGCACCATGAAAAGCCATTGAAAATAATGTAAATGGGTAGAAAAACAACGCTTTCACGTCATGGTCTTTCATAACATGTTCTATACATTTTTTTTATGAATAGAAACAACTCATTTGCATGTCAAAAGGTAAGGGCTTAAAGCTTAAAAGATGACATTTTTAGGAAGCAAAAGCATGTCATTGCCAAAGGCCACTGGTTCAGGCCTCACTGGAACAAACAAAGGAAAGAACTTCATAAATAAGGGGAAGAAAACTGCCAAATCATGACTGCCTATGGGAAATTAGGTAGCATGGTTTGGACACTCCCAACTAGTTTTCATGTTTTATTCATCCTAGCTTAAACTAACTAAAAACCATTCATGAAAGATAGAAAAGCTTAAACCTTGAAGCAAAGACATAAAGGCAAAGGGGATGCTATATGGAGGGTCAAATAGCTACTACCATAAGAGGAAATGAGGGCTGTTTGGTAGTTCAAGAAGATGCTGAAAGTGCAGCCAAAAAATGAAAATAGAAATAAAGTAAGTAAAGCTTGGAACTTTGTTAACAAACCTCAAACACAAAGCACCTAAGGAATGCATGATGGTGGAGCAAGAATCATGAAGCAAAGGAACCAAAATGGAAGCTTTATGAAGGGCCGAACAACTACTGCCATGGGAGGAAACAGGGACTATTTGGCAGCCTAAGAAAATGATGAAGTTTCAACCATAAAATGAAAGCAAAGACAAAGCAAATAGAGCTTGGAACTTTAACAATAAACACCAAACATAAAGTATGCAAAGAATGAACAAGAAAGCTAAGTAATAGAGGCCATGGCAGCTGCAAAAAAAATGGAACAAAAATCAGCATATAAATAGCAAGCAATACACCCATGTATGGGCTATTCATATCTTTCAAATAATTTTTATTTTTGCTTCTTTTTTTTGTTTGTGTTTTTGTTCCCTTTTAAAAAAAAAAAAACTCTCCATTCTTCATTTTTTTTTAGCCAGCTCCCTGTTCCAATAGCTTCTTTTATTCTTTATCCATTCGGCTGAGCAAAGAAATCAAGATTAGAATCTTGATCAATGAGGGCCTTTGGATAAAAATTCATCCAATGACCAAAGTTTCTCTTCTTTAATTTTTTTAAAGAGCCATCTTTTGGCCTTTAGATCAAAATTCAATAACAATCCAACAGCCCATATTGAAGATGGTAAAAATTTTAGAATTAACCTAACCTCTATTCAATAAGGTTTTGAAATTTCAGAATTAACCTGAGCTCTATTCATTTTGACTAAATTTTACATAATTTGACTTTGTTTGACCTATTTGAGTAGAGTTGACTTTGGGTTTTGAATAGGCAAATTTATGAGGTCTTTATGGGTCTTAAATGGTCCTCGTAAATGGTCTTTGCCTTTTGTTCACAAATGAGCCTCAAATCAATCATGTTAAAAATATTCCAAACAAAATTTGGTGTCTACAATGGGCCATAACTAGGAAGATAAGAAGGGTCAACAATATCCTGCAATAGATGATCTTTAGGTCCAGCATCTTCTTCTATAGTCTTTCTTTTTTTCAACTTGCCTAATACTTCAAGAATTTTGTTTAACTCCCCTTTAATCTCCTCTTGAGCCTTTTCTAACTTCTCAATGCGACTTGCATTGTCTTGCTCCATTCTTTTAGCTTGGGTTCAAGTATTATACTTGTCGTGAGTTGGTTAAGCTATCCTTAAACCTTGATTTTCCATAATTATGGTGTATTTTTAGAATGATGTTCATGAAGCCATTCAATTAGACATGAGAATAAATGTGGGAGTGCATGAATGCAATAACGAGAATTTACCACATAATAATTATTAACAAAAAAAATCTTTATTCAATTAAAAACTTATTTCAAATCTAATATTACATCTATGAAAAGTCTAAAATTTATTGAAGAAATAAATCTATAATTTATTGATACTGGCTTTGTATTTCATTAAGGAAATTTAATAGTTGTTGGCCATGTACTCCCATTGGTGGCACCTTTGCCTTCCATTCTTTAACCTTTTCTACCATACCATTGGCTTTCTAATCAACCACAGTGATTTGGTAAAGCAAGCACTCCAACTAGTCATGCTTTCTCGCATATGCTTCATTTATTTGTTCACATTCTTTATTCACAGCCTCCATTTGTGATCTAATTTCAACCACCACTCCATTCAACATTTAGATGTCTCTTTGCACCTTGGAGAATGCCTTCTCACTTTCTTGTAGTTTCACTTGCAACTGTCTTTTTTTTTTCTTCAAAAGTTGGGCTAGCTCTCAATTGGTAGATGAATATGTTGTGTTCAGATTAGCAAACAAACTCTTTCATTCGTCATTTTCTTATTCAAGTGCTTAAACTTCCCTTTTTAGCCTTGTGTTTGCAAGCTTCAACTCTTCAAACTCTTTTTTAGGCCAATAGAGAACTTTGTTAGGCTTTCCATATATGTGACTGAGATTTTCCTTATTAAAATTATTTTATGACAATTACTTCTTATGATAAATCTAATGATGTGGATGCATGCATAGTAAAAAAAAAAACGGTTAATAGACACGTAATATATACAAAGAATAATAAATACAAAGAACAATAAAAAAGGTTAGTATGCAAATAATATATACAAAAACAAAAACAATACATAAATTTACAAGTAAAATAAATATTTCATCATATGTCTTATTTAGGATTTTTTTAGCATAAGGGAAAACATGGCTCTAACTTAGGTTTAGACCCTTAGGATTTATTTATATGCTAGGTTCAAAAGTTAAATGGTCTAAGGATTCTTAAATTGTTCCTTACATCATTGTCTATTACAAACTAGTAAGATACCCCAATCTTCACCTATTATATGCTATAAGTGAAAAAGGTTAAATTTGAATGAAAGTATTTCATTAGCCCATACGAAGACATGAAATCTTATGAAGGCATAGGTAATTTTCTTCCTCTTAAGAGATGAAACTTGGGTGTAGAGCTCACATTTTGCATGTGTAAATGAATGACAGATATGAAAAAAATAAATAAACAAAATACATATAAGAACAAAAAAATTCTTAAGTTTATTAAGTTAGGCTTAGATAACAAGAAAGCATTTACTAGCTTGACTTTTGATGTCCTCAATGGAGTCGTAAAACTGTTATAACATATAGATCCGTGGACTTTCGTAGACATAGATTTAAAGAGTTGACATTATTTTTTTTTTTGTTTAGGTGTAATTGGTCACCTAACTAAATCTGTCCCATTTAAAAAGAAATCCCAAGATTAATTTAGGCATATTTAAATAGTAGATTCTAGTCCACGAAACTAGATTTTAGGTTCGGGAGTACAATTACATATGAAGAAGTTTATAGCACCCTCACTACCCCTATCCAAATATGGTACCAGTTTGATTTCAAATTATCCAAGCCTTAAGATATCTTACAATTTAGCCACTAATTTAATTATTGAAAATTAATCCTAAAATTACTCTAATAGTTTGGTAGTGATTTAAGATAATTTTCTTATCTCATGAGTATTTATGAAGACTAGTATCCCATTTTGAAGAGCCTTTATCATCGAATTCATTTAAAAAATATTCTTCATAACCAATCAAAATCTAGATTTTATAAAGAAATAATTTATTTTCAGAAATATTTTCCAATATATTAGTAAGATTTTTTGTCAAGAATTATCCTCCAATATGTTGGTAGGATTTTACAAAATATTTTTTCAAGAAAATTCATTAAGTCATCCAATTGTTTGGTAAGATTTAATTCAAGATTTAAATCCTCCAATAGTTTGGTAGGATTGAAAATTTTATTATTATTTTTTACAAAAAATTCATAAGTCCTCCAATAGTTTGATAAGACTTAATTCAATATTTAAATCCTCCAATAGTTTGGTAGGATTAAAATTTTTTATTTTATCAAAAAATTTTATTATGAAATTCTCAAATAGTTTAGTAAAATTCATAATAATAAAAATAAAAAAATTTTACCTCATGAAATTCCTCCAATAGTTTAGTAAGATTCATGAATTTATTTTGAAAAATATTTCTAAATTAATCAAATTTATATAATATAAATGATAATAGAACTATACAAGAAAAATTAAATTTATAAATTTATTAAATCATTTTGAGCTTTCATTTTGGTACTACCTATAGACACTCATTTTCGTTTAGGACATACAACCAATTTCTCGATTATGAATTTCATTGAGATTATTGGGCCTTGAAAGTGTTCATCTTTGGGCTTTGAGCCCAATAATTGTTAATTAAATGCGGGCTTTGGGCCCAATTATTTTTATTTATTTATTTATTATTATTATTATTATTATGGTTTATTTATTTTTAATTTTATTCTCTGATTTTATTTTTATTTTACCTTAATTTTTGTGTTGTTTTAAACAAGAAAATTGAAAAAGGAAAAAAAAAGTAAATTGACAGTTTTGTTTTGGGTTTTCAAGCTGAAATTAGGCAGTAATGAACCACAATCAACTGCGACAAAATCCTAGGTTTGAGCCTAAATTAATTCTATTTAAGCCCTAAAATCACTGTTAAAATAGGCTATAAATTGGATGCTACATCACATAGAAAAGATAGAGTAAGGGTTTTGGGTTTTCCTGCCTTTTGGACAAACCTTTTTTTTTTCTTAGAGTAGGATTAGTTGATCTTTGGAAGTTTCTGGGTTTGATGAGAAATGAGACTATTTGGAATCCTTTGGAAAAATTTTGAAAAAGGGTGAATTTCTAGGAAAATCTAGAAAAATATGAGTTTTAGATGAACATATGAATTTTTTTGTTAAATTTTTTTATAGGATTTGAAGTTTTCGGTTAGGCTTTGGCAAATTTTCCAAAAACCAATGATTAAGCCCAGGTTTCAGTAATTGAATCTGAGATTTTTAAGGAGAAGCAAGAGAGAAAAAAGCTAGAAAGAGAGGGGGTCTAAGGTAGACTAAAGGAAAGCTTAGAATTTGGACTTTTATACCCATCCAAAATGATGCCATTTTGACAAAGGCTTTAACCCACATTTGACCCGTGGAGATCCACACGTGACCTGCTTCTAAGTTAAACTCGTTTCATAGGTTTTCCTCTTTTATTTTCTATTTAGATTTTCATTTATTTTATTTTTTAGATTTTTCTTTTATTATTATTATTTTCATTATTATCATTATCATTATCATTATCATTATCATTATCATCATTATCATTATCATTATCATTATCATCATCATCATCATCATCATCATCATCATCATTATTATTATTGTTGGTGGTGGTGGTGGTGTTGATGTTTTACTTTATTTATTTTTTAAAATACCTACATGAATTTCATTTTATTTCAAGAAAAAAATAACTAAAAAAATGTTTCTAGAATAAATTCATGAATCCTACTGAACTATTAAAAGATTTTTCTTGAATTTAAAATTTTTATGAATTCTACCAAACTATTGGAGAATTCATAAATCAATTTTTATAAAAAAATAATTAATAATAAAATATTTCATTTTGATCCTACCAAACTATTGAAGGATTTACGTCTTAAATTAAGTCTTACCAAACTATTGAAAGATTTAATACATTTTCTAAGAAATAAATTTACAAGTAAATCTCACCAAACTATTGGGAGATCGACATCAAAGTAAATCTTATTAAACTATTAGAAGATTTTACTAATTGTTCTCCTAAATAAAAATATATTAATGAATCCAATGATGGAGCCTCTTCAAAGTGGGACACTAGTCTTCATGAATATTTTTTAGGAGAGAGAATTATCATAAATTGCTACCAAACTATTAGAGTAATTTTAAGATTAGTTTTCAATATTAAGTATTTTGGTAAATTATAAATATGATTAAGGCTTGGATAATTTAAGATCAAACTGGTACCATCTTTTGGATAGACACTGTGATGGTGTTACAACCTTCTTCATATGTAACTGCACTCTTGAATCTAAAATTTGATTTTGTAGACTAAAATCTACTATTTAAAGATACCTAAGTCAATCACGGGACTCCTCTTTAAATGGGACAAATTTTGTAAAGTAGCCACTCACACCTAAACAAAAAAAATTGGTGGTGACTCCTTTAATCTACGTCTGGCGATAAGTCTGTAGATCTATACATTATGATAGTTTAACAACTCTATTGAGGACGTCAAGAGTTAGGCCAGTAAATGATTACTTGTTATCCAAGCCTAGCCTAATAAGTTTAAGATTTTTTATCTCCTTGTTTGTATTTCATTTATTTATTTATTTATTCATTTTTATATATCTATCATTCATTTGCATATGCATAACATGAGCTTTACATCCGAGTTTTGTCTTTTATAAGGGAGTAAAATACCTAAATTTTCATTAGATTTCATGTCTCCACATGGGTTAGTGAAAAACTCCCACTCGAATTTAACCTCTTCCACTTATAACCTGTAATGGGTGAAGATTAGGATGCCTTACTAGTCTATAATGGACAATGATGTAAAAAATAATTTAAGAACCCTTAGACAATCAAACCTTTAAATCTAGCATTTAAATCAAACCCTTAGAGCTATGTCTTTTCTTGTGTTAAAAAATCCTAAATAGGATACATGATAGGATGTTTATTTTACTTGTAAATTTATGTATTATTTTTTGTATATATTTTTTATATACTAACCTTGTATGTTGGTCTTTGTATTTATATATTATTTTTTATGCCTACTAACCTTCTTTTTTTACTATGCATTCATATCATTAGATTTATCATAAGGAGTATTTGCCACAAAATAATTTTAACAAGAAAAGTCTCAGTTACATCTATAAAAAGCCCGGTAAAATCTTCTACAAGTCTGAAAAAAGAGTCTAAAAAGTTGAAGTTTGCAAACAAAAGGCTAAAAAGGGAAGTTCAAGCACTTGAACAAGAAAATGATGAATTGAGGAGTTTGTTCACTGAACTTAACATAACACGGTCATCCACTAATTGAAAACTAGCCTAACTTTTGAAAAAAAATGGATAGTTGCAAGCAAAGCTACAAGAAAGGGATACGATGTTTTTTGAAACAAAAAGGCACATCCAAATGCTAAATGGAGTGGTGGTGGAAATTAGAGCACAGATGGCAGTTGTGATCAAAGAATGTGAGCAAATGAAGGAAGCATATTTGAAAAAACATAACCAGTTGGAGTCCATACTTGACCAAATCACTGTGGCTATTTACAAAGCCAAGGATAGGGTAGAAAAGATTGAAAAATGGAAGGCAAGGATACCACCAGTGGGAGTACATGGTCAAGAATTGATAGATTTCCATAATGAAGTGCAAAGCCAATATCGAGAAGCTATGGATTTCTTTCCTTAGTATATTCTAGACTTTTCGTGGATGTAATTTTGGATTTGGTTAAAAAAGACTTTTAATTCAATAAAAATTTTCTTTGATAACAATTGTTATATAGTAAATTCTTTTTATTGCATTCATGCATTTTGTTTTTATATTCATTCTCATGCACAAACATTATTCTAAATTTGCATATTATAAGAAATCAAGGTTTAAGGATAGCTCAATATTAGTATAACACTTGAGCCCAAGCCAAAAGAATGGAGCAAGACAATGCAAGCAATATTGAGAAGTTGAAAAGGGCCCAAGAAGAGTTCAAAAAAGAGTTGAGCAAAATTTTAAAAGAACTAAACAAATTGAACAAAGGCAAGATTGTATAAGGAAAGGCTAAACCTAAAGACCATCCATTACAAGATGTTACTGACTCTTTGTATCCCCTTAGCTATAAACCATATCATGCCTATTCCACTCATGGTGCATCACTAAAGCAGTTCATATTCCTTATGCGGTACAATTAAACATGAATGCCATCTGTACCAACTCAAAGGTAATTTCAAAGTTGTCATAATCTTATCTTCACTGAAAAGGTAGTAGAGACAATCTTAATCCCCAACTCAGATGACTTCAAAGAGAATAAAAAGCTAAAATTGAAAGTGGTTAAAAGTTTAAAGGACTTAAGGTTTAAACATAAGATGAACTTACTAGAAGAGAGACAATAATTCATTAAAGGTATAGACTTTTATGGTTCCATGAATGCAATTAGCCTTTACTTAGTCCCAAATATTGTAATCCCGTTAAAGTTCAAGGTCTTTAAGTTTGAAAAGTATAATAGTACTAAGTGTTCAATCATACATGTCATTATATATTATAAAAAATGACTACCTACACTAGTAATGAAAAGCTATTGATACAAGTGTTCTAAGACATCCTTACTGGCTCAGCTAGAATTTTGAATGTTCAGTTAAATCAAACCCGTATCCACTCTTAGAAGGAGTTTTCTCAAGCATTTATTAATCGGTACCATCACATCATAGACTTCACCTATGGTCATCTTTTTTTACAAAGCATAGAGAAGAAGGCAACATAGTCCTTCAAAGAATATGCCCAATAATGAAAGGATATGGTTACTCAAGTTTGACCTTTTCTGACTGAAAAAAAAAATGACAGTATTATTCGTTAGCATCTTGAAAACATCTTATTATAAGAAGATGATAAGAAATGTAATAAAGAACTTTGCTGACATGGTGATTTTAAGAAAGATTATTGAAAATGTAATTAAGAGTGGTAAGCTTAAGGAGGGAGATGCCATTAATGTTAAAAAAGGTGAGACACCTAAGAAAAAAGAAGATAAAGCCCAAATGGTAAGTTTTGAGGGGTAACAATCTAGAAGTTATGCTCTACATCCATCATATCTTCATTCTACTTACTATCTAATAGCTAATAGTATTGCACAACTCTCTTTTCAGTCTCATTGCCAAACCATGAACAACATTGCTCTAAGTCTTTATTAACCATCTTTTCAAGCACTTGTATATGGGCCTAGTTTTGTTAGTACACCAGTTTCAAGGCATTACAATCAAGTAAATAGTTTACGAAGATCTAGGGACAACCAAGAGAGAGCTCATATTAATCCTATTTTCATAACTTATATTGAGCTATTTCTAGAATTGATCAAGAATGACTTGGTATCCCTAATCCTTTTAGAGCTATTGAAACCATCCTATCTCAAATGGTACAATGCTAATACCATATATGACTACCATAATGAGAATGTGGATCATTTCATATAAACATGCCATGCTTTCAAGCACAAGGTACGAGTAGGCTTGATGAGATTCAATAAATTAGAAAAACTGAATGTCAATAAAGACTTTTTGCCCAATCACCTAGGGGCATGATTTTGAGAAAGCTAATTGAAATTACTTATTATCTTAGGATTTCTTGAGAATATGGATCTCTTTTATGTACTTGGATTTCATCTTATTTTTCATCATTTTAATAAAAGTGACAAATTTGATGCATTTTCATGTTATTTCCTTTTTCATGTAAATCATTGTTATATACTTTTACTTTCTCACATCTTTTCACTACATCCATACTTTGATTTTGAATAATGAATATTCATACAGTCATGACAATAATTTAAGATTTGATTTTGAAAATATAATTCATGATGATTCAATTGATAAGTTGAGATTGTTGATTCATTAAGATTATTGAATAAAAAAAAGATATAGCTGGTGAAGAATTTTGAAACTGATGCAACACATAATCTTTGCAATTGTTCATTAACAAGTCTGCTCTTGATCAATAAATATTTTTAATTGATAGTATTCATGTTCTAAATGAGAAATGGTTATCTTTCTTCTATCCTTCAAAAAAGAAAGCAAAATTATCATTTGCTACCCCATTTAAGCCTTTCAAAATTTTCTTTTGAAGAACTTTAACCAAGGATCACTTTCACAATAGGGGCAAAGTCTGAGAAATTTGTTTATTTTTAGTGATTTTAGTGGCAAAGCCTTGTTATGGTCAAATTTTTTCTTGAAAAATGAAAAAAAGGAAAAAAATTGAAGAAGAAATTAATGGGACAAAACATCAAGGTGCTTTACATGAAAAAATGATCCTTAGTTTGATTACTCTTTAAATACAATTTGGGCTTGTTTCATCCATTTCTTTCATAATCCCTCACCTTAAACTTTGTTACGTCTTTTAAAAATCCATTTTAATTGAATATGAATACTTAAATTGGAGAATTATGAATTGAACTAAGGTAGATTTGTTATTGGATTATTTGGGATTTTAATCAAAGCATCATTGATAGATCAAAGGAAAAAAGAAATAAGAAAAAAATATGAGAAAAAAGTGAGTAAAAAAATGAAAAATGAAAAAGAGAAAAAAAGAAAAATAAAAAACAAAAAAAAGGAGAAAAAAAGAAGACTTAAACTAAAAACCTAAGATAATAGTTTAAGTAAAGATAGAAACTTGGAAATACAGCTTCACTTGAAGATCCCAGGATATGGATAATGTCTAAAAATCAAGAATATCAATCGAATGTGTTTTTGAAAGAGGATTCTAAATTGGAGTTCAAAATTATATGAACAATCATTATTCCGGATGTTGATATCCTATTTACATAGTCAAAGCATTTTGCTTTTGAGTTGTTCTTATCCCTATTTTTTTTTTTTTTATAATGAAGACTTATTTTTCTTATTCTTTACCTAGTGTACATCCAGTGAATGAATTGAGGAAATATATCATGTCTGTCACAAATTTGAATGATGATAAATGAATGAATAATGATATTCATAAAAGATTTTTCATTCTTTTGAAAGAAATTGAAGATGACAGAAGCCCAAAAAAATGATGTGGAAAGGGCAAATAAGGTGATTTAGGGATGAATACAATGATTGGTCAACATAACATGTGAGTTGTGACTAGATGAGAAAAATGACATGGATTAGTTAGAAGATTTTGTTTTAAGATTGTTAGTACAAAGAAGTTAAAAAAGAATGGTAGAGTCTTGAAAACTTTGTTACCATGATTTGAATTTTATGACATTGATTTAGTGGCATTTGCATTACATATATTGTGATAATTGCATTTGTATCATTGTTGAGGAATGCATTTGCATCATGAATAAAAGATTTGAATTATAGTAAGACATTGGCATTTGCAACATTTAGTGAGAATTTGGATTGTGGCATTTGTTATATTTAGAAGGCATTTGCATTATTAGCATGACATTTGTTTTTATTGGGAGAAAACAATTGACTTTTGATTCGTTAAATGAGGTAGATCTTTCATTTTTATACAAGGAAAAATTTTCAAACTTCTAAAGTTTTAAAGCCTTGGTTTAAAAGAACTTTTTGAATGTAAATCCCAAAAATTTTCAAATAAGAATCTCTAAAATTTTAGACGTAAAACTCTAAAATTTTTTTGATAAAAATCTTTAAAATTTTGGCTGTGAAATGTTAAAGTTTTTGCAGGTGAATTTTGAAATTTTTGATGGGAATCTTTAAGTTTTTCAAATAAAAATCTTTGACTTTTGAATGTTAATCTTTAAAATTTTTGAATAAGAATCTTTGAATTCTAAAAGTGAGCCTTGAAAATTTTTATGTAAATCCATAAATTTCTTTATATGAAACTTTAAATCTTTTGAATGCGAATCTTTAAATACAGTTTGTGAATCTTTATAATGATGAAAATTCTTGTGAACCTAAAATTCTTAAAAACCTGAAACTTTTGCAAAACTTGGAATTCTTGCAAACCTTTGTGAATCTTGACTTTTTACAAATTTTGAAATCATTGCAATTTTTTTTATGAAACTTGGAGTATTGGGATCTTTCAACTTCTGTTATAGAACCTTGCAAAGTTTTTAATTTTCAAATTGTGAATCTTTGGATTTCAAGCTAAAAATTTCAAATTTTATTTTGTTGACTTGCAATTTAATCCCAGTTACTCATCTTTGATCTTGGTTCAATTCAAATCATTTTGTTTTTCTTAACCTACAGTTCAATCCTGATCGCTTATTTTCGATCTCGATTTGGTCCAAATCATTTTTTTTTACTCACGGTTCAAATCTGGTCATTTATTTTTTTACCACGGCTTGATTTAGCTCATTTTTATTTTTTTAACTCACGGTTTGATCTTGGCACTCATTTTCAATCTTGATTCAATCTAGATCATTTATTTTTTTTGACTTGCATTTCATTCCCGATCACCCACTTTTTATCTTAATTTAGTCCAGATCATTTTATTTTTCTAACTCACGATTCAATCATAATCGCTTATTTTCAATCTTGGCTTGGTCTAGATCATTTTGATTTTTTAACTAGTTCGATCCCAGTCATCCATTTTTTTTATCTTGGCTTGGTCTAAATCATGTTATTTTTCTGACTTGGGGTTTTCGATCACTCATTTTTTTTATCTCGGCTCAATCTAGATCATTTTATTTTTTTGACTTGCGATTCATTCCTAATCACCCATTTTCGATCTTAGCTTGGTCCAAATTATTTTATTTTTTGACTTGCAATTCATTCCCATTTACCTATTTTTTATCTCCATTCAGTCTAGATCATTTTATTTTTTTAACTCGCAGTTTGATCCTGATTGTTCATTTTTAATCTTAGCTTGGTTCAAATCATTTTTATTTTCTGACTCATGACTCTGTTCTAATCATCTTCATTGCCATACTTTAGAATACTATGATTACTTTCGACTTTGACTCAATTTAGTAATTTTTCTAATCAATTTGACTTCATTTTTTCATACCCATACGTAATAGTTATCTATATCTTTACATCATTCCTACTTCACAAGAATGACAAATAAGGGCAATTGTAGAC
Source organism: Durio zibethinus (assembly GCF_047325235.1). Taxonomy (NCBI): domain Eukaryota; kingdom Viridiplantae; phylum Streptophyta; class Magnoliopsida; order Malvales; family Malvaceae; genus Durio; species Durio zibethinus. The sequence continues at coordinate 17,063,882 of NC_143176.1, forward strand.
ACCCATTTTTGTTTGAAACATACAATCGATTCCTTAATTGTGAATTTCATTGGGATTGTTGGGCCTTGAAAGTGTTCGTATTTACGCTTTGAGCCCAATAATTATTAGTTATGCGGGCTTCAGGCCTAATATTTTATTATTATTATTATTATTATTATTATTATTATGGTTTATTCATTTTTAATTTTATTCTCTAATTTTATTTTTATTTTACCCTTAATTTTTGTGTTGTTTTTAACAAGAAAATTGAAAAAGGAAAAAAAAAGTAAATCAGTAGTTTTGTTTTGGGATTTCAAGTGAGAATCAAGCGAAAAATTTTCTAAAAGATTTAATTTGATGTATAAATGGGAGAATGAAATCATGCAGTAATGAACCATAATCAACCGTGCTAAAATCCCAGAATTTGAGCCTAGATTAATTCTGTTTAAACCCTAAAATCACTATTAAAACATTATATAAATTGGACGCTAAATCACACAAAAAAGTCAAAGTAAGGATTTTAGGTTTTCTTGCTATTTGGATGAACTTTTTTTTTTAAAAAAAAGGGAGTAGGATTAGTTGACCTTTGGAAGTTTTTGAGTTTGATGAAAAATGAAACTATTTAGAATTCTTTGGAAAATATCTTTAAAATGTGAATTTTTAGGGAAATTTAGGTTTTGGATGAACATATGAATTTTTCGACAATATTTGAAGTTTTTGGCCAGGTTTCAGCAAGTTTTCTATAAATCAAGAATCAAGCCCAGTTTTCGACAACTGAATCTGTAGATTTTTAGAGAGAAATGAAAGAGAAAAAAGCTAGAGATAAGGGGTTTGAGGTAGACTAGAGGAAAGCTCATAATTTGGACTTTTATACACATCCATAATAATGTCATTTTGAAAAGGCTTTAATCACATTCAACCTGTGAAGATTCGCGTGTGACTCCTTTCCAAGTCTAACCTATTTCGCTGGTTTTCCCTTTACTTTTTCATTTTTGTTTACATTTTCATTTATTTTATTTTTTAGATTTTTCTTTTATTATTATTATTATTATTATTGTTTTACTTTATTTATTTTTTAAAATACCTATATGAATTTCATTTTATTTCAAGAAAAAATAACAAAAAAATAATGTTTCTAAAATAAATTCATGAATCCCGCCAAACTATTAGAGGATTTTTCTTGAATTTAAATTTTTTATGGATTCTACACAACTATTAGAGAATCTCATAAATCAATTTTTGTAAAAAAAGGTACTAATAAAATATTTTTATTTTGATCCTATCAAACTATTGAAGGATTTACATCTTAAATTAAGTCTTACCAAACTATTGTAAAATTTAATACATTTTCTAAAAAATAAATTTACAAGTAAATCTCATCAAACTATTAAGAGATTTGCGTCAAAGTAAATTTTATCAAACTATTGGAAGATTTTACTAATTGTTCTCCTAAATAAAAATATATTAATGAATCCAACAATGGAACCTCTTTAGAGTGAGACATTAGTTTCCATGAATACTCTTAAGATGAGAGAATTATCTTAAATTGCTAACAAACTATTAGAGTAATTTTAAGAACAGTTTTAAATATTAAGTATTTTGGTAAATTATAAATAAGACTAAAGCTTGGATAGTTTGAAATTAAACTGGTACCATCCTTTAGATGGACGCCATGAGGGTGCCATAACTTTTCTCATGCATAACTGCACTCTCGAATCTAAAATATGATTTCGTTGACTACAATCTACTATTTAAAGATACCTAAGTTAATATTGAGACTCCTCCTTAAATATGATAGATTTTGTCAAGTGGCCAATCATACCTAAACAAAAAATGATTGGTGGCGATTCTTTTAATTCATGTCTAGCGATAGGTCCATATATATATTATGACACCGCGAAATTACAACATTTTCTTAGAAAAAAATAAATTCATATAAAAAGAATAAATGAATAAAGCAAATAACTAGAATACGTAAATTAAACTTACCTAGAATTAGTCGAAACTTGAGAAGAAATCTAAAGTAAATATTGGGCTTGATCAATTCTCCAATGGGTTTAATATTCTGACTTGTTGTTAGTCATGGCCAAGCTTCTTGATCAATTAGACTAAGCCCTTCCTTCTTAATTTCTTTCAACTTTTTATTAAAAACACTTGTAAGATAGCTCCTCTATTTCTCACCAAATTCTCCTAATTTCAAGAACCCAATGAAAGTCGATGACCTAGACCCAATAAATGGCATATCAGCAATACCACTGCGGTTTTGTTTGTGTTTTGCTCCCTCTTTTATTGCTTTGTTGCAAGAAATAATCCCAATGTCGTTTCTAGCCTCTGTTTTTTACCCTTTTTTTTGTCTGTGATCTTTTTCTAGGGATTCAATCCATTTTTATTTGGAAATTAAATCAAATCGATTTTGTGAATTTATGTGATTTGGTTTGATTTGATTTTGCTGTGATTGCATGAACTAAGCTCAAAAATTCATTAAACCATTAAATCCAAAATCAAATATGAGATTAAATCCCTAAACAAATTTTTTTTTATTTTTTTTACTTTTTGACTTTGACTTTTGTTTTCTTTTCTTTTTTTTTTTAACAAAATTAAAATCAAAACTAAATTAAAATTCTAAATTAAAATTAATATTAAAATCAAGATCAAAATTAAAATTAAAATAAAATAAAAAATTTGGGCTTTTATCTTATTGGGCCCAAAGTTTCCTGATCGGGCCCATTTTATAGTCAAAAACTTGTTTTCAATGTCGAAAAAGTTTTTGGACAAAATAAAATGTCTATAAAGTATATGCAATTGGAATCTTGAATGGTAGATAAGTAAGTAATATAGACATAAGACAATACAATGTTTAAATAAAAAACTATTTATAAATATTTACAACTTAATAAGTGTAATTGATCTATAAAAAATGTCCAATTGGTCATTCAATTTACATAATGGACAATGACCTTAAAACTGTCATAATGGTTTTGGGACCGCCAGACGAAAAAATGAGTTTTAAAATGGAGAAAAATAAAAGGGAGTCGCCACCAATTTTTGTTAAGGTGTGATTGGCCACCCAAAATTTATCATTTTAATAAAACTATAAAAATGGGTTTAAAGTTTATCAAAAAGATAAATTTCGGTCTACGAAAAATTTGGTTGGGTCTGAGAGTCGGTTACATGTAGGAAAGGATTAGCACTCCCACAACGCCCATAAATTGGTACCATTTAATTACGTGCTATTTTCGGTGTTGGATAAAAATGGTTTTAATTTGAAATTTAACAATAATTCCCTTCATTTGGAAAAATAAAATTTTGCTAAAATTTTTACTTAGAAATATTGAGAAAATCTTTAAGTTAAAGAATTATCTTAAAATTCTCCAACATCTAGGCAGAATTTAAAATAACTATTTTTGCTTAAGATTTAACACAATAATCCTTAAAATGAAATAACACTATTTATAAAAAATTGTTGGTGACTCTCTAACATCTAGGCAGAATACCAAGAATTATTTCTTTCAAATATTATTTTTATTTTATTTTGTAATATCACAAATTTTTTTTAAAAAGTATTATTATTTTTTTTATTATAAAATATTTTATCACCAAGTACTAAATAAAAATTAAAGATAGAATACTGTAAATAAATACTAATAATAACATGCTAACGCATGTATGCTAATGAATGTTATGTAGGATGAGATGCAATTCAAAAGTTAGATTCTTAAGTATAATGAGGCCACCCCAACTCTTCAACATCTAGGCAAAGCTTAGGTGCGACTGTTTATATTTAAGATCTCAATTTACTATTATACTTTTTATTTATTAATTTTATTATTAATGAGAATTAAGAAATCGTGTGAAAAGACTTAACAAAGTAAAATTTCCTAAATACCTCATCATCTAAGCGGCATTCGGGAACAAATTGCTTTAAATAGAATTTTCACATGTGTCCTTAGGATTTTTAGGGTGTTTTGAGTAAGGGCTTGAGTAGAGGATTTAAAGGTTTGGTTTTAAGGTTTAGAGGGTTTTAAAGCTTGAATTTTAGGATATAAAAGGTTTAGGGTTTGATTTTAGAGTTTGGAGATTTTAGGGTTTGGGTTTTAAGGTTTAGGGTTTTGATTTAAGGGTTTGGATTTTAGGGATTTTGGATTTTTTAGGTTTCGATTTAAGAGTTTAAGATTTGGGATTTCGAATTTTTGGGGGTTTTGGATTTTAGGGGGTTTCGATTTAAAGGATTTTGGATTTTAAGGGATTTTGGACTTTAAGGGTTTTAAACAACCTAGGATTTTGAAAATTATAAATTTGTGTTTAAGGTTTCATTTTTAAGAAAATACGAACATCTCTAAAAATTCTCAACATCTAGACGGATTTTCGAAGTAGGTTCGCTTTTAATGATTTTTGAAAATTAATTTAAACATCTCTTATATATTTATTTTTTTATGAAAATTTATTAATAATAATTTTCCAACATCTAGGCAGGGAAAATAATAATAATTATTATTATTATTTTTTAAGTATTTTTAATATATTTTTTTATTATTATCTTGTTTTTATTTTATTATTAGTAAAATAATTAAACATTTATTCTAACAAATTTGATAATTTATCATGCAAGTTCAAATAAAACAAACTCAAAATAACAAAAATAATAATATAAAAAAATTCAAAAAATTCAAAAAATTCAAAAAAAATTTTTTTTACCTGAACCGAACCGATCAACAGTCTGGTCAACGTTGTTCTGGATCGGTCCGACTGGTTCTGCGGTTAAGTTAGCAGTTCGGCAATCCAATGGTTCAGATCGGTTCAGACCAGTTCACTGACGATTCGTCTAGACCAGTTCAAGGTTGGCTGAAGCGGGTTGACGAGTCGGTTTACACGGATCTCGGGTCAGATTTGGGTCCACGCGATGATCCTCCTTGGTTAAAATGGTGTCGTTTTTGGTCTTTCCCTAAACGGCATCGTTTTGAGTTTTGCTTTCCTATATATAGCTAAAGATTTTTTTTTATTCATTATTTTCTGTTTTAGAAAAAAAAAGGGAGAGAGAGAGAGAGAGCTCTAGAGGGGAGGTTCGGCTGTCTTACCGTCCGGTCGTTGGAGCACCGGGTCGGCCGCCACCTGGTCCACCGTCGTCGGTGGTCAAAAACTTAAAAAAAGACCAAAAAGCTGCTTTCGACGCGATCTTTCTAGATCCGATCTTTTCTTCGCCGCAAACGGTCCCAATCGATATAGATCGGGGTTCAAAATTTTCTGTTCTTCTCTTTTTCTTTTTTTTGTTTGTTTTGTTTTGTTGAAATAAGACTGACGTGATTGTTTTTTTTTGCTTTTACAAGTAGCTTTGGCGTTGGGTTTCTCCCTACGGGGAGGACTGTGTGTGCCTTTTCGTTTCTATTTTTTTTGTTCGTATTTTTTTTGGTTGGTATGAGTTCTGTTAGAGGTTGTTAAAGGGAGAGTTTGGCTTGGTGTTTGAGCTCGAAACTAGAGGGTGCTGAGGGTAGTATGTTTTGAGGTTTTTTAGAGGGGTTCCGAGAGCTTTCGGAAAGGGCGGTTCCGAGAGAAATGAGGGGGAGAAGGGCTGGGGATTTTAAAGAACTCCAAGCTGGCTGTAGGGTGGCTGTAGGTGGCTATAGGCTAGTGAGCATGGGTAGATAGGGGGCTGGTCAGAAGGCTGTAGGGTGGCTGGTCAAGGGCAGCAGCAGCGCCAACCACCCTAGTTTCTGTTTTTTCATTTTTTGTTTTTATTTTTTTTATTTATTAATAATTATTTTATTTTATTTTTTATTAAAATATTAATATTATTATTATTATTATTAATATTATAGTGAAATGAAAATAGTAGACCCGGACAAAATCGATGTCTACAGTTGCCCCTCTTTGCACATTACTGAGAATCAGGAATAAGACAAAGACAACGATTTTGTCCGAAAGCAAATCATGATTTTTTTTTTAAAACACAAAATGATTAGGATGACACCGTAAGTCAAAAAATAATGAATCGATCGAGATAATATCATGAATCGAATTTATGCTCGGAGGTCTTACAAATCATGTCCGGAGGTCTTACAAAATTGATTGGGATAACACCGCAAGTTAAAAATAAAAAATTGATCGGAATAACATCGTAAATCGAATTTATGCCTAAAAGTCTTAGAAATCATGTCGAAACTCTTACAGAATCATGTCCGGAGGTCTTATAGAATCGACTGTGATAACATCACAAGTCAAAAGATAAAGAATCGATCTGGATAACACCACGAATCAAATTTATGTTTAGAGGTCTTAGAAATCAAGCTTGAAGGTCTTACAGAATCATGCCCGGAGGTCTTATAGAATCAACTGGATAACACCACAAGTCAAAAGATAAAGAATCGATCGAGATAACACCACGAATCGAATTTATGCCTGAAGGTGTTAGAAATCATGTCTGGAGGTATTACAGAATCATGCTCGAAGGTCTTACAAAATCGACTGGGATAACTTCATAAGTCAAAAGATAAAGAATTGATCGGAATAATATCGCGAATAGAATTTATGCTCGGAGGTCTTAAAAATTATGCTTGAAGGTCTTACAAAATCATGCTCGGAGGTCTTACAGAATTGTTGGGATAATACCATAAGTCAAAAGATAAAGAGTCGATCGGGATAACACAATAAATCAAATTTATGCTCAGAGATCTTAGAAATCATGCCCGGAGGTCTTACAGCATCGATTGGGATAACACTACAAATCAAAAGATAAAGAATCGATCGAGATAACACCGTGAATCGAATTTATGTTCGGAGGTCTTACAGAATCGATTGAGATAACACCACAAGTCAAAAGATAAAGAATCGATCAAGATAACATCGTAAATCAAATTTATGCTTGAAGGTCTTAGAAATCATGTTCGGAGGTCTTACAGAATAATGCCCGGAGGTCTTATAGAATCGACTGAGATAACACCATAAGTCAAAAGATAAAAAATCGATCGGGATAACATCGCGAATCAAATTTATGTCTGGAAGACTTAGAAATCATGCCTGAAGGTCTTACAGAATCATGCTCAAAGGTCTTACAGAATCGATCGAGATAACATCATAAGTCAAAAGATAAAGAATCGATCAGGATAACACCATGAATCAATTTTATGCCCGGAGGTCTTAGAAATCATACCCGAAAATCTTACAGAATCATGTCCGAAGGTTTTACAGAATCGACTGGGATAACATCACAAGTCAAAAGATAAAGAATCGATCGAGATAACATCACGAATCAAACTTATGCCCGAAAGTCTTAGAAATCATGCTCGGAGGTCTTAGAGAATCGATTGGGATAACACCATAAGTCAAAAGATAAAGAATCGATCGAGATAACACCGTAAATCGATGTAATGCTTGAAGGTCTTAGAAATCATGTCCAAAAATCTTACAGAATCGACTGGGATAACACCTTAAGTGAAAAGATAAAGAATCGATCGGGATAACATCGTGAATCAAATTTATGTTCAAATGTCTTAAAAATCCTACCCGAAGGTCTTACAGAATTGACTGGGATAACATTATAAGTCAAAAGATAAAGAATCGATCGAGATAACATCACGAATCAAATTTATGCCCGGAAGCCTTAAAAATCATGCTTTGAGGTCTTACAGAATTAGCTTTGGAGGTCTTACAAAATCGACTGGGATAACACCACAAATCAAAAGATAAAGAATCGATCGAGATAACACCGTGAATCAAATTTATGCCTGGAGGTCTTAGAAATCATGCCTGGAGGTCTTACAAAATTGACTGAGATAACACCATAAGTCAAAAGATAAAGAATCGATCGAGATAACGTCATGAATTGAATTTATGCTTGGTGGTCTTAGAAATCATGCTCGGAGGTCTTAGAAATCATGCCCAGAGGTCTTACAGAATCATGCCTGAAGGTCTTACAAAATTGACTGAAATAACACCATAAGTCAAAAAATAAAGAATCAATCGGGATAACACCTCGAATCAAATTTATGGTGGGAGGTCTTGAAAGTTATGCCCGAAAGTCTTAGAGATTATGCCCGGAGGTCTTACAAATCTCAAAATCTTTGAATGCCCCTCATAATCAAAGGCAATGAAACTTTAAAATTTAAAAATCTTTTAATCTTGAAAGTCCTGCGCATAGGCTTTTAGAGATTATGCCTGGAGGTCTTACAAATCTCAAAATCTTTGAATGCTCCTCACAATCAGAGGTAATGAAACTTTAAAATTTTAAAAATCTTTTAAAACATGGCTTTCACCTAATCAGATATTTTTGAGATTCTAAAAGTCTTTTCTGAAGAAGGTTCCCTCTACACAGAGGCTTTGAAATCTTGATTGAGAACGGTTCTTCTTAAATAGAGACTTTAAAACTTTAAAAACATGCCCCTTTTTTTTATTTTTAATACTTACAAAGTTCATAAATGCAAACATGATACAAATGTCTATCCTCATCAAATGATGCTAATGGAAATGTCGATGCAAATGTCAATGCCGACGTAAGAATTCAAATGCTTGATACATTTGACTTTTTCATAATGCAAATGACAATGTTCTTTTCATGTAGATGCCCCTACGAATACCTTTTCTTAGGATGCAGATGCCATGATGCAAATGCAAATTCTTCTTATGGTGTGAATGTAAATGTCTTATACAAATGTCAATGTAAGTGATGCAAATACGAATATCTTTCTTGTGATGTAAATGCAAGTGATGCAAATGCAAAGACTCTTCTTGCCCCTCTTTTTTTTTTTTTGAAAAATTTTTGTTTAAATTTTTATTGTTTCATATTCACCCAAAAAATGATCTTAGTATTATGTACAAAATACTCAAATATTCTCTAAAATTTTTAAAAGTGGTCAAAAATTACCCCACATAAAGTATCTTTGTAATTGAATGAAAAAATTTAAAACTCAAGACTTTTAAATCTCTTGAAAATTGATGATTACTATTTGAAAAGCTTATGGATGAGGTAATTGACAATTCAATTCACTAGTGGTATATCTCATGTAAAGCTCGACGAGGGTTGTAAGGATTTCTCTTGGGCTCACAAAAGAGATAATTTTTTAAAACACTTCTTTTATTGAAAACGTGATACTCCAATGTGAGTCAAAACTAGCTATTACTTTTCAAACAAGATTTGAGAAGAAGATAGGGCTGATTTTTTTTTTTTTTTAAAGAAGGTCTTTAATGGGTACTGGTCCTTCAAAAGGCTTTGTATCAAGACCTTTTATTTCGGATAGAACCTTGAAACTCTAAAATTTATTATGAGGCCTCAAAAATAACTTTAGCTCTAAACTGCCCTTTTTGGGTTTTCACCTTAGAGCTATATTTTTTTTATCAATGAAGAATTCAACAAGTATATACAAATTCAAGGATATTGCTCTTCAATCCAGGTATCCACATTTAATCAAAATGGGCTTTTCAGGGTGTGTAGTGTAGGCTGAGGTTAAGGTTTTGAGACCGCCAGACATAAAAATGAGTTTTAAAATGGAGAAAAATAAAAGAGAGTTGCCACCAATATTTGTTAGGGTGTGATTGGCCACCCAAAAGTTTATCATTTTAATAAAACTATAAAAATGGATTTAAAGTTTATCAAAAAGATAAATTTTGATTTACGAAAAATCAGGTTGGGTCTGGGAGTCGGTTACGTGTGGGGAAGGATTAGCACCCCCACAACGCCCATAAATTGGTACCATTTAATTACGCACTATTTTCGATCTTGGATAAAAATGGTTTTAATTTGAAATTTAACAATAATTCCCTTCATTTGGAAAAATAAAATTTTGCTAAAATTTTTATTTAGAAATATTGAGAAAATCTTTAAGTTAAAGAATTATCCTAAAATTCTTCAACATCTAAACAAAATTTAAAATAACTCTTTTTGCTTAAGATTTAACACAATAATCCTTAAAATGAAATAACACTCTTTATAGAAAATTGTTGGTGACTCTCTAACATCTAGGCAGAATACCAAGAATTATTTTTTTCAGAATGTTATTTTTATTTTATTTTGTAATATCACAAAATTTTTTTAAAAAGTATTATTCTTTTTTTTATTATAAAATATTTTATCACCAAGTAGTAAATAAAAATTAAAAACATAATAGTGCAAATAAATACTGATAATAACATGCTAAGGTATGTATGCCAATGAATGTTATGTAGGATTAGATGTAATTCAAAAGTTAGATTCTTAAGTATAATGAGGCCACCCTAACTCTCCAACATCTAAGCAGAGTTTAGGTGCGATTGTTTATATTTAAGATCTCAATTTACTATTATACTTTTTATTTATTAATCTTATTATTAATGTGAATTAAGAAATCGTGTGAAAAGACTTAACAAAGTAAAATTTCCTAAATACCCCATCATCTAGGCAGCATTCGGGAACAAATTGCTTCAAATAGAATTTTCACACGTGTCCTTAGGATTTTTATGATGTTTTGAGTAAGGACTTGAGTAGAGGTTTTGAAGGTTTGGTTTTAAGGTTTAGAGGGTTTTAAAGCTTGAATTTTAGGATATGGAAGGTTTAGGGTTTTGATTTAGAGTTTGGAGATTTTAGGGTTTGGGTTTTAAGGTTTGGGGTTTTGATTTAAAGATTTGAATTTTAGGGATTTTGCATTTTTGGGGTTTGGATTTAAGAGTATAAGATTTGGGATTTCGAATTTTGGAGGGTTTTGGATTTTAAGAGTTTCGAATTTTAGGGGGTTTGGATTTAAGGGATTTTGGATTTTTAGGAATTTAGATTTTAGGGGATTTTGGATTTTAGGGGTTTTAGAAACCTAGGATTTTGAAAATTATGAATTAGTGTTTAAGGTTTCGTTTTTAAGAAAATATGAACATCTCTAAAAATCTCTAATATCTAGGCGAATTTTCGAAACATGTTCGATTTTAATGATTTTTGAAAATTAATTTAAAACATTTCTTGTATATTTATTTTTTTATTAAAATTTATTAATAATAATTCCCCAACATCTAGGCGAAATTATTTTTTTAAAAATATATTTTATATTCCCTCCAACATCTAGGCAGGGAAACTAATAATAATAATAATTATTATTTTTTAAGCATTTTTAATATATATATTTTTTATTATTATCTTACTTGTTTTTATTTTATTATTATTAAAACAATTAAACATTTATTCTAATAAATTTAGAAATTTATCATGCAAGAATAAATAAAACAAACTCAAAATAACATAAAAAATAATATAAAAAAATTTTAGAACATTCAAAAAAAAATTTTTTTTACCTGAATCGGACCAGTCAACGGTCCGGTCAACGCTAGTCTGGACCGATCCGACCGGTTCTGTAGTTCAATCAGCGGTTCAACAGTTCAGTGGTTCAGACCGATTCACTGGCGATTCATCTAGATCGATTCAAGGTTGACTGAAACAGGTTGGAAGGTCGATTTGTGCAGATCTCGAGTCAGATTCGGGTCCACGCACGGATCCTCTTTGGTTAAAACGGTATCGTTTTGGGTCTTTCCCTAAACGACATCGTTTTTAGTTTTGCTTTCCTATATATAGCTAAAGATTTTTTTTTATTCATTATTTTCTGTTTCAGAAAAAAAAAGGGAGAGAGAGAGAGAGAGACCTCTGAGGGGGAGGTCCGGCCGTCTCGCCATCCGATCGCTGGAGCACCATGTCGGCCGTCGCCTGGTCCACTGTCGTCAGTGGTCAAAAACTTCAAAAGTAACCAGGAAGTTGTTTTCGACGCGATCTTTCTAGATCCGATCTCCTTTTCATCAGAAACGACCCCGATCGATGTAGATCGGGGTTCAAAGTTTTCTATTCTTTTTTTTTTCTATTTTGTCTTGTTGAAACAAGAATGACGTGAATTTTTTTTTTTTTTTGCTTTTGCAGGTAGCTTTGGCATTGGGTTCCTCCATGCGAGGAGGACTATGTATGCTTTTTTGTTTTTGTTTTTCTGTTTGTATTTTTTTTGTTGGTATGAGTTCTATTAGAGGTTGTTAAAGGGAGAGTTTGACTTGGTATTTGAGCTCTAAACGATAGGGTGCTGAAGGTAATATGTTTGGAAGTTTTTCAAAGGGGTTCCGAGAGCTTTCGAAAAGGGGGGTTTCGAGAGAGATGAAAGGAAGAGGGGCTGGGGATTTTAAAGAACTCCAAGGTGGCTGTAAGGTAGTTGTAGGGTGGCTGTAGGCTGGTAAGCGTGGGTAGACAAGGGGCTAGTTAGAGGGTTGTAGGGTGGCTGGTCGGAGGCAGCAGCAGTGCCAGCCACCTTACTTTCTATTTTTTTTATTTTTTTGTTTATTAATAATTATTTTATTTTATTTTTTATTAAATTATTATTATTATTAATATTATTATTATTATTATTATTATAGTGAAATGAAAACAGTAGACCCGGACAAAATTGGTGTCTACAAAAACCTAATATTTTAAAAATTCAGAATTTTAAATTCATTGATGTGATATTGATCTAATTTTAAAATTTAATCATTTGGATTTTGGATATGGTTCAAAGCAAGTTTTTTCATAGTATTATTTACTTATTTATATGCAAATAAACTCTTATTTTAAACAAAAGATTGATTTATATTAAGGATTTATTTATGTATAAATTAAAAGTTAAAAGATTATTTAGATACAAATTAAAAGTTAAATACTTATTTAAATGCAAATTAAAAGTTTGAAGATTATTTTGGTATAATAGAATTAAAGGTCGATTGAGTATTCAGAGGGTTATGAGAAATAATTTTTGTATTTATCATAAAATAAATAAATATAAATACGTGAAATGTGATATGTAACTAAAACTTCCGTTATTATGAAGATCTAGCATAACAATTGCATCCAAAACACACATCAAAACAAAAAGCTAAAAGCATTTTAACAATCCAAGTACACATATTAAATATTTGAATTCCATAAACTCTCATGCATCAAATCTAAGAACTCTGCTTAAATTTGGCTCGATTCTTATCACTGGAGAGATTGTTTTGGTTTATTTTGTATATCTTGATATATATATATATATATATATATATATATATATATATCTATAAAGCAGCTTTGCTCTTTTGTGGTGGTAACTTTGTAAATTCAAGGAAAATGTGTACTATGATTGCCACGCTTCCTATTGTGGTTGCTAAAATGGTACATCCCCACCGAGTAGAAAGCAAAGAAACCTTTTGACATGATATCCAAGCTCCAAGAGAAAGTAAAGAGGTGGCAATGAAGAAAACCTACAGGAAAATGACCAATTAGATGAGAAATATTAGTAATTGAATAGCAAAATTAATTGGGTTTTAAGTACAAATAGAAAATATTATTAATTTTTTGAGCTAATTATAATGTATTTGTATGATATATCTTACTATCGATGACTTTATTGAGCGACGAAAAGTTGTAATTTCCTCATCATCAAATGTGCCTGTTGCTGCAAAATTTTCTAATAAAGCATCCTGGTATTTATGCCATAGTGACACAAAAAGGGACATCAGATTTTGGACGGATATATATTATTTTTGCTGATATATTTTTTTAATTTATCTTATATATAAATCTTAAAATTAACCATTACAAAAAATAATAATAACAAAATTATGCTTTGCAAAGTGCATACCTTAGCAATGAACCTATTTCTACACCATTGAGCAATGCCTTCATCTGATTCTGGCAGATCCTTCGTCGAATATCGCTTTATATGCACCTTAATCTGTGTTATGTAATTAAAATTGCGTCAAAAAGTAAAAATTAAAAATTCCTTTGTAATTAAAAATACTGATACATGAAAATGGATAGATAACACGAAAATTCTGAGTAAAGTTGAAAATTGCAAATAAAATACCTTGCAAGGTTGCATCTTGAAAATTCTAAGTAAAGTCGGAAAGGGGTGATCTTTTGGTATAGCAAATGTAACATCATAAATTGCTGGAACAAAGGATCGCAAACTTTGTACTGCTGTAACAAAACCCTGAATATTGCAAACAAACAAACAAGCAAAAAAAAAAACTAGCTTCAAAAAGGGAATTTTTAGTTCTGTTTTCACCAAAGACGTTCTCCCAAATTTTGAAGCCTTTTTGAAGGGATTATTTTCATCAAATAAATCGACCTAATGATTTTAAACATGATATTAAAATAGCACAAAATATAAAAAAATAATATGATTTAAAATTAATAAAAATGATACGTGAATTTGTAAAAATAAAAAATGTATTTTGTTTTTGATATATATACACAAATTGTAATATAAAAATTTATATATTTTATACGGATTAGATATGAAATAAATAAATATATATATGAATTATTAGAAATATAATTTCTTAGGGAAAAAAATTTATTAGAATAAGATAATTTTTGTTAATTAAAACTAAACTGAACACTGCAATTACTGTTGAAATCTTCGAAGGTTAAACTTTTATGTCACTGGCTTGGCAGACTAACTTTTAATTAAACATTTTATAGTGTATATATATATATATATATATATATATATATATATATATATTTTACCTTGGTCTTAGGGATGAGCACATTCTTAGGAATTGGCAACCCTTTCGAAGAAGCAAATGTTTGAGCTTCTAAGAGTTTATCGTGCGTCAAACGCGTTCCCTCCACGAAAATAGTCATCCAAAAAGGAAAAGGAAAATCCTTAAGCGCTTCAAAGCTTGACTGCAATACACATAACCAAGTTGCCACAAAAATGCTTAATGTGCATAAACAAATGTAGTTAAACCTAAAATCTCATCTTGACTGCTGATCCTGTTGATCCGTGCAAAACTAAGCTTGCTCTAAACGATAGTTACCAACAAGAAAAAAAAAGGGCATGGGAACCCAACGATATTCCTAGCCATGAATAATTCTTGCAAATTTGATGAGTTGACATTAACCCAATTGCTAAATTTTTTTGTTGGTATTTACCCAATTGTTATATAACAATACTATTAATCATTACTTCTTTAAGCATTGGTTCAAAATAATTAAAATTTTTTATTTTATAAAAAATTTTACATTTGATACACTATTTTTATCAAATTCAAGATGAGAAAATGAATGAATTGCCATTTTTTAAATATTACTTTAACCTGTATTGGTAGACACTAGTTAAAATTAAGCCCTGCATTTTTTTTCTTTAATTTTCAAACTACAATCTTTTTTATTAAAAAAAAAAAAAAAAAACTTGACACAATCCTCTAAAAATTCATTCAACTTACCGAAAACCCAATTCCATTTAACCCAAATTAATAACATAAAAACAACAAGCGAAATTAATTTGTGACCCAAGCCAAAATTAACTTGAAATATCCCAAACTTGAAATGTTCCAATCCACCAATTACCAGTTTTATTTAGTAAATGAAAGGAGAATCTTTATAAATATGAAGAGAGTAAAAACATTTTACCTTCAATTTGCTTTCATCCTTGGCCCAATTTCTATCCACGAAAATAAATTCATAAAACCAAGTTGTCCACCCGAAGAACTGCCAATATTTTTTGGAAGCATTGAGTTTCGTGAAAATTTTCTTGAGAAAATCATAAAAGAAATATAATATTTTTTATTCCATAGAAGCTATTGATAGTGTAATTCAATAATTATAATTAGAATTAGGATAATGCTATCAGTGCCCAATAGTCCCAACAACAATATAATCTGACAACTTACAAGTCGCAAATGCTATGAGAGTAGAAATAAGTAACCAAACTCATAAACATGTGAGTAATTATACAATTGGACAATTTAGAATTTTCATATAAATTAACTTTAATCAATTACAATCTTTAATATCTCTCTCTTTTTTAATATTCTTCACATATTGTATACATGTATGAAGAATTGGGTCCAACTCTTTAATATTCTTCACATAGTGTGTACATGTATGTAGGAGACTACATACATAACTGGAAACGAGCAATCTTTTCCAATAAATGAAAAGTAAGCATAAAATTTAATTTATCTCTCTTAGACGTAACAAAGTCAACTTATTAGCAAAAAATTTTCAGTAACTTTATCAATGACAAGAGCACTAGTAATTGATGCACTACTTTAATCGGTTTTTTGCTTTTTTAAAAATTTTTTTTTAAGATTGAATAAAAAGGATAAACTGAAAAATAAGAAAAAAAACTAGTAAAAAAATAAAAACATCTTTCAAATCGGAATAAAATATTAAAATAAAAAGCAAAAACTAAAAAATAAAAATAAATAAATAGGAAATAAATAAAAACATCTTTCAAAACGGAATAAGTTTTCTGCTAGGCAATATACTTGTCTATGGATCGGATTGTCACTAAGGGTTATTGGCCGATCATAACCAAGCTAAGCTTGGTTATAGATTTTTAAGTTCAGGCCGGCTCAAATTATATTTTATTAATTAAAATTATTTATATTTACTATTACGTTATTAGTAATTTACTACTAAATTATTAATTTATTATTAAATTATCAGTGATTGATTATTATATTTTTATATATTTACTATTATGTTATCATTGATTTATTACTTAATTTTTAATTATTTACTACAAAATTATCATTGATTTATCACTAAATTATTTATGATTTACTATCAAATATTGCTAATTTATATTAAATATACATGATTTACTATTAAATTATTATTGATTAACTATTAAGTTATCGATGATTTACTACTAATTTATATTGATTTACTTTAAGATTTTTAATGATTAACTACTAAGTTATCAATTATTTACTATTAAATTATCATTGATTCACTACAAAGTTATTTATTATTTTCTACTATCAATTAATTATTATTAAGCTAAACTGATTTACCAATAAATTATCACTAATTTACTATTAAATTTTCATTGATTTATTACTAAATTATCAATAATTGATGACTAAGTTATCACTTTTTTTTTATTAAGTTATCCTTGATTTAGTTTTATGTTATTATATATTTACATTATATTATAATTGTTTTACCATTAAGGTATTATGCATTTATTATTATATTATTACTGATTTACTAAAAAGTTATAAATTATTATCTACTAAATTATCATTCGTTTACCATTAAATATTATTAATTTACTACTAAATTTCAATAATTATTACTAAATTATACTGATTACATTTAAATTTTTAAATTTTAATTATCTACTATTATATTATCATTTATTTATGTATATTCAAAAAGAAAGTAATTTGTATGATAGAGAAAGAAAGTAACAAAAAATTTAAGTATAAATAACTTGAAAAGCTTGAGTAAATGATTTTAATTTACTATCCATAATTTAACATGTAATAATAAGCTAAAATTATAACTTTTATACTAATGCAAGTATCAAAACTAAATTAAATAAATATATACAATATATATTAAGAAAATATTTCTAAGATATTCTTCAAATTTTTTAGTTCATGAAAAAATAGTATGTATTAAGATAAGTTTTATTGATGATTTGATTGAATTATTAGTATATATATTTTTCATACCTATTAGCAAAGTATAATTACATATAAAAGCTTAAAAATTTTGAAGTATTTTGTCATATGTTTCTATCTTTAAGCATATAATTTTGGGTAAAAATTTTGTTATATATGATAAAAGTAATAAGAACAAATTTACCAAATAAAATTTATAAAAATTAAACAAACAACAATTTTAAAAAATGTTAAATTCATAATAATTACCTTTTCATTCTTCATAAAAAATTTTACTATTAAACGAAAAGATGATATATTTTTAATTGTTATTTCATTTTTATTATCATCATTGAAAATGATTATATATATATATATATATATATATATATATATATATATAGCCTAGGACTTTTTTTGTATTTTTATGCTAACCAACTTCTTCATTTGAAAAGAGTAAAGAATATTGTAAGGGGCCATAACAACTCAAATAATATTTAATTCTATGTGATCTTCCTAAATGAGTATAAATTATGATATCTTTTTTAAATAAAATGTTTGAATTATTTTTCTCAACCCATATAGTAGCAACTTGATCAAAAAATTAATGATTATAAATTCGTTGATCTAAATTTACATTTCTGTAACACAAATTTCAAAATCTTTAAAAAATATATATATTCTTTAATCTTGCAAGACTTTGATTTAAGGATTTTCTTCTACAATTATCATTAGTATTTTTATCACTTTTGTATTTTAATTTTTATTGTGTTGTGTTCTCATTCTATTTTGAAATTTATTACCAATATTATAAAATTATAATTAAATTAACATGAATTAATCAACTCAAACTTGAAACAATTTAAAACTTAAATTGAGTATAAATAAAATTTTTACTCATTTTAAATTTTAATTTAATTAAAAATAATATAATACACATAATTATAAAAATAAACCAACTTAACTTGTTTTCAATTGCTTTTAAAAAGTTAACAACTTAGTAGTTATTTAAAACCCAAAATAATTGAATATAAACAAAATTCAAATTGAAATAATAACCCAATCAGAATCTAATATTTTTTATTCATCTTTTGTAACAATTTAAAAGTTTTTTATTTAAGTTTTTTTTCCTTCATCTTCAATGTTTTATTTATATTGTCTTTGTGGTTGAATTAATTAATTAATTTTAAGAGCACCTCTAAAGTAAAATTACAATTATAAGTAATCAAGTATACTTCTTTTTTATTTAAATTTAGTCATTTGAATACAACTTTTAAAACAAAGAAAAGTATGCACCTATTATTGAGTTAAATTTGCTCAAATGCATAAGTTAATAATTGAGTATACTATAAATAGAAGTAAATGATAAAACTTAACTAAATCTAATTGGTCCCTAATCATAAGTCTAAATTTCAACTCGAAATTATGAAAAGTCAAAATTTGAAATAATTAAAATACCAAATACACAATTAAATAAGAATTTATAAAATGAATTTTGTTAATTAATCTTGTAAATCACTATTAAGTTTAGTTAAATTATAATTTATGTTAATATTTTTATATTAAATGTAATAGTGATAATTAATTTAATGAATTTCAATTCTGTTGAACAAATATTGCCTAATATAGCAACCTTAAAATTTTTTATATAATAGTGAACATTTTTCAACTAATATAAAAGAGAAAATGAAGGAGTACAGTTTCTCTTAATAGAAAAATCTCATATTAATCCTAGAAAATTTAAAATCAATATATTTATATTTTTTTTATTGAAATATCATATAACACTAAACCTTTTTTTCATGTGGAGAAGATAAAATTATGTATAATCAATCAATCTTTCGTCTTATTTTTTTGCTTAAAATAATTTTCCATTAGTGCTTCCATCAATTGAATGTAATTATTGTTCTACCAATTGAAAGCTTAATTTTTTTCTTTCCTTGAAAATTTTTATTATACATAACTTTTTATTATATAAAATATTAAAATACATAATTTTCAAAATTAAAATGAAATAAAATAAATTCCTAACCTTGGAAATTATTATATTTTTTTAAGAAAATTTCAATTTTCAGTACAACAAACTTGCTATGTAATACCTATAAAATTTATAATGATTTCATTTTTAGTATTAACAATATAAATTTTTATGAATGAGTGTAACTTTGGCATAACCACATTCAAAAGATAGTTTTAATGAATTTTGTGACATCTTAAAAGAATTAACCAAAAACAATTAATTTTACTTCACATGATAATTCTCTACTTAAAGTAACTCAAATTAGGTTGTTCAATCACCTGGTGACAAACAAAAGCAAACAATTTAATATAATTGAGAAAAGTTAAATAATCTTAAAATATAAATTAATCATATATATGCACATTAAAATAAAAGTTAAAAGAAAATTAAATCAATTATTATTTCAATCAATGTGAATAATTCTTACGGTAATTTGACGGGACCAATCCTAAGCTATTGGTAACTCTTTCACCTTTTGAATAATTTAATTTTACTGATGAAAAATCTAATTAAAGTGTTCAATGAATCACATAATATTAATTGTTGATGAAAGATGTGCAATTGATTTGATATTAGTTATTATTTATGAGAATAATAGTTATAAAATTTTAGAAAAAAAATAAAAGAAAAATTAATTACAGAGGCCAAACTAAATTGGAAGAATAATATGTTAAAGAATTATTTCAAGGGACTAAAAATTTTTAATTATGTTATCAATAATCAAATTAAATTATCAATTCATAAAATATATAAATAATAAAATTATTAGCATACATATATAGCTAACAAATCTATTAAAACAAAAAAAAAATGAAAGGCAAAAAATAAAAAGGAAAACAAATATGCTTCAATGACTTAATTATAATTATCTTTAATGAATTTATTTGTCAACAGAAACTATATATAAAATTGTTTTTATAACAACAAAAGAAACAAATTCCATATAATTGCTATATTTCTATACAAACTAAGCATTGATCTCATTTTATTTGTATTTTTATTTGATGTAAAAAATCCTTCTAATTATAAAAAGTGAGTCTAATAATAAAAAAATTATTTAAATTAAAATTTATTAAAAATTACTAATGATATTTTAATATATCACTTTTAATATTTTTTAAATTAAAATTTTATTACGATAATTTTAGTCGATCATTTTTACTACTTTTTTAGTTTAATTATAAAAAAAATCTAATAATAAAAAATTCATTTAAATTAAAATTTATAAAAAAAAAAAAAAAAAACTTACCAAAGATATTTTAGTGAATCACTTTTAACATTTTGTGAATTAAAATTTTAAAAAATTTAATTTCACATCAACTCTGTTTTTAACTTTGTTTGATTTAAATTAAGCTTAAATTAATTAATAAAAGTTATATATTTAAGGATAAATTTATTAATTTAAAAATTCATAGGGATATTTAGGTTAATTATCTTTAATACTTTTAAAATTCACACTTTTATATATTGATAAATGCATATAAAAATAATTATGTTTATTGGATTAAAGTCATAATTACTTATCAATTAAATCTGATAATTTGTATATTCATATTATATAAAATATAAATAATTTACATATTTATATTGTATTATCATATTATATTTTAAATTAAGATAGGAAGTTCATTTGTACAAGAGATAATAAGAGAAAATTAAACACACAATCTATGAGTGAAGTTATTTAGCCAAGTTAAAATACTGACAGGAAGGTATTGCACCGATTTCTTTACGATTGTGAGTGCACTTCGAAGACAGCCCATACGCTGCAAAAATATATAAAAATAAATATAGACACAAATTTAAGTTATTTCTTAAAGTAATTTATAGAATATAGTTTCGCAAGCGAAATGATAGTTAAAATTACCTCTGCCAAAATCCATGTAAGGATCGTATCAGTATCAGACACATGATTAGGCATAAGAATAGCATGTTCTTTACCTGCAAATTTGAGAAAATAAACAAATAAATAAAATAAAAATACCATCTTTACATATATATATATATCCGGGAATTACAGAAATTTGATTTTTTTTTTTTTTTTGGCATTACCCATCAACTGATGAGTTTTGAAATCCGTATGCAGTTTAACCTGTGACAAGAAACCAAGTAACTTAGGCTACAAAAATAAATAAGTGGAAACAATATACTACAAAATATTAAATAATTGAACCCATAGTTCAATCAAATTAATTCATGTAGTATCCATTAAAATTGATATATAATAGATTTAAAATTCAAATTTTAATATTTATAATCTTTTCTATTATCAATAGGTACGATTTTTTTTGTGAAAAAAAAAAAAAAAAAAGCCTAAAAGATTTAAGAAATACGGAAACCTCAAAGCCTGACCACCATTCCATCATCCACACAACCTCTAGCCATAACAACTCCGTAATTGCTCCATTAATCCTTCGGAATCTACTTTTCGACAGTGGTCGGATAGTTAGATAACAAGCCACCTGAAAGTATATATAATAAGCACAAAGGAGTATGATAATTTCCCAGAACAAAAACTCTACTGACGGTGTATAAAAAAAATGAACTCTGTAAATGAAATAGGAGTGGAGTTACTTGGATGAGATTTATAAGGATGCCGGTGAACATGAATACTGAAATTAGAGGAACACCGGTAACTATGCCACAAATTTCCATTGCCTAACAAATAATCTTATATATGTACATATATATTGAACTTCAAGTGATTGGGTATTTTATCAGAAAAAAAAAAAAAGGAGACGGGAAGCTAAGCATATCACTCAAGTGCCGGATATATATATTGTTTTAAGGGATCCTCAACTACTTACCTTGTTGAAATGATATTAATTCAACCATCCATAACTAACCTACTATTAGCCTTAAAGAAATTAGCAAAGTGGTCTGACTTTTAATTAGCAGCATTAATCTTAGGCTTAGGGTTTGGTTTTTTTTTATTTGTCAGTGTATAAAGTCTCAAAAGTTAGGGGAAGTTAGCCCTAAATTTAATGAGTTATGTAATCTCATGAGATGGCTAGTGTACAAGGATATGGTCCCTCAAATTTCCTAAATTTCCTTGAGGATTAAATGAAAATTTGTGTTACCCAAAGTACACCTTGAAAGCTAGTTGCAATTTTCTTTCTTTATTTAGGAAAGAAGAGATAGATTTACATCTAATTTATTTTTTAAAAAATAATTAAATATGTGTCAAGTCAAATACAATAATCTCAATTTTTAAAAAGTAAAAAGTGTAGTATGCAAATATTTGCCTTTGGGATAAGGCTTGTTGTATTTTCTCTCCGTCTCATAGATACCGATTAGCTTGCATACATTTGGTTGTCCAAAAATATTGTCTCATTTGAAAAGTAAAAAAAGAAAATTATTCATACTTTCTCTTATTATATTTAACTAGAACTACTAATTTTTTTTCTCGTTTTTAAACTAAAGATAATCCGAGTAAAATTACATTATAACCAATATGAAATTGAAATTTTAAATAATTTTTTTTTTATGAAATTACAAGTATAAAAGAAATTATAATTATAATCAATTAATTATTATGTCTACATACATAAAATCATTGAATAATCACTTAACAAATTTAAATATAAATAAATAAATTCAACATAAAATTGAATCAAACCTACTCACAAAAAAACTTAAACTTAAAACCTCAGGGTTCAATAGACTCCTCATCTAAACACTAAACAATTTAAAAGTTCTTCAATTTTTGCAAAGTTAAAATCGAAAATTATATGTGAGAGGAACCTAGTAGTAAATATTGGAGAAACCTTACATTAATAGTTAGTTGTATTTTGAAGTTTTATATAATTGTATTTTCTTCTTTGAACAAATAAAAATAATTTAAAACAAAAAAAAATAGTAATAAAGTAATTGTGTCAAAATTTATTTAGTTGATTGATCAAACAAAAGCAAACAAATTCCTTGATGAGTTAACAATAAGTATAAATTGGGTTTAGAATTTAAAAAGAATAAAAAAAACCTACACAACATTACAAATTTGTGTTAGGGAAAGTACCAAGAAAACAAAACAAATTTGGGCTATCTGGGTCATGCTATAAATTTTTTGGAGTAAAAACATCCTTTAATCCTTGTGTGAACTGTGATCATTCCAAAACAAAACCTTCAAAAGCTAGGTAGGGATAGGTGTATGGGCTCTGCCAGCCGCCCTAGTTTTGCCATTTGCATTGGATAGAAAAGCTTGGATAAAGCGCAAGCTTACTAAAATATTTGTTTTGAAATTAATTAAAGCTATGATAAGATAGATGATGAATTGGTTTCGGTAAAATAATAATGATAAAAGAATTTGTTAATGTAACTGAATGAAGTTGTAACAATGATATTAATATTAAATTAAAGGGTAAAAAAATTATGAATTAGATGAAAATAAGGATATCGTTGAGATGAAAATGAAAAATAATCATTAAAATTTTAATTATTAAAAATTATATTTCAAGCAATGAAATAATAATTATTTTATATGTAAAATTTTTTGTTATAATTATTACGTATTTATTTATGAATTTATATAAGTAATTACTTATTTGTAGTTATTAAAATATTAGTAAAAAGTTATGTAAATATTTTTTATGATTTTATTTACTAACTTTAAATTTATTTTTAACTTATAAAGTATTTATTTTTTCTATACATTGAATTTTTAAATCATTAAACATCTATAAATATAATTTTACTAATAAAAGAATAGTAAACTTAAGATAATTAGTACTAAGCAAGGATAATTTATAGGATTTTTTTAGACTATACAATAATTTCAAATTCAAATTCATTTTGCTACCTCTACTTTTTTTAGCTTTTCTTTCTAAAATTTTGAATAAAATAATCATTTTAAAAATCTATACACTCTAAAATTGATTAGAATGTTTTTAAATCAATTATATAACATAGTATTCAGAAAAATTGATAAGTTTGAATTTGATGGAGTTCTTGTGTATTTTAATTTCTTTGAAGTATTTTTTTCACTGTCATTAGATAATTTATAATGCTTTTACATACGGCTTATTATCTGATTTGAGTAATTTATTACCATATTATCTTGTATTATAAGTGATAATCCAATTCATTCTTCAATTTTCATTTATTAGTTTCTCAAACATGACAATTTGACAATAGATAGAAGGTCTAATTTGACCGTGAGATTATTAATTAAGATTTAAACAACAATGAACATGATATTAAGGAAATGGAAAAAAAAAATTTAACCAAGAAATAGGAGTGAAAGGAATCCATTAATCTATCTAGTTAATCTATCTATCCATCCGTCTACCATATAATTATATGATAAGGTTTTTTTTGTTGATAAGTGTCATTGTCATACATATGGATTTGTAAGAAATTAAATAAGCAATTTTGATATTTTGGTTTAGATTTTTATTTTTTAAAATTTTCAAGGTTGTTAATGGGATTGAATTATTAAAAAACTCTTAACATAAAGAGCTTTTACTTTCCCAAGACTGTTAATGGGATTGAACTTTTCCATTATATATTGATTTCTACCAAAATTCATTCACATTCAATAAGAATTTATATTTGATGGATAGACAACGTATAACTTTTACACATTATTAATCAACCACAACATGACATTTCATTATGAGTAAAATTAAAAGTGATCAAGTCCTTTAAAATAAGTATTAATAAGTTTTTATATTTAATTAAATATTAATTGCAAGTGTCTTTGCTAGGATATATATGGATTTGTGAAAAGTTAAATGAGCAAGTTTGATATTTTTGTAGATAATTCTTCCTTTTCGTAATTTTTTAAAGTCGTTAATGGACTGGAATTATTAAAAGATCTTAATATTTACTATAAGAGCTTTTATTTTTTTAGATTTTTAATGGGATTGAATTATAACTTCTACTAAATTTCATTAATATTTAGTCTTATATATTTTATATAAATATATAAAAGTCAAAATTTCTAACACATTCAATGATTTTTATTAATATTTAGTTTTAAATAATTAATTGACTAAAATAAATTAAGAACTAAATCAAGAATGTCGTAACAGTTTTGTGTCCACCTGACGAATTTGGAAATAAATAAAAAATATGGAGTTGTCACCAATCTTTTTTGGCTAGGTGTGATTGATCACCTATTAAAGCATATCTTTTTAATTAAATCTTAAAATTATTAAAATTTATTAAAAGGATAATTTTAAGGTTTGCGAAATAGTCTGGATTCAAGAATCAGTTACATGTGGGGAAAGATTAGCACCTCTACAAAACCCGTTTAAAACGGTACCAATTAATTACGTGTTATCCATTGATTTTAATAAAAATAGTCTTACTTTCGGTGTTTGAATAATAATTTCCTTGATTTTCTTTGTTTATTGAAATTTTGATTGTTTTCTTTTATTATTGTTCCATATTTATTGTTCAAATTAAATTTAAGAAAAATAAATTAGAACCCTCTTATTGAAATAATTCTTAAAATATTTCAGTACGTTAGTAACATATGAAGAACTCTTTCTCACCTAGAGATTTTTTAGGCATCGCTTCTCAGAATACCTTAGAATCTCATCCTCGGAGGCTTAAATTTACTTTTCGCAAAAACTTTATTATGTATGCAATGCCAAATGCTGATATGTTGATGCATGTATTTTATTCTTTTTTTTAGAAATTTTATTGATTTTTATTTTTATTTAAATCTTTGAAGAAAAGAGAAAATTTTATTATATTGAAGATTTTCTTTAACTATTCCAATACACTAGTAATATTTAAAAAAAATCTTTTCACTTGGAGATTTTGTAAAGCATCACTACTCAAAATACTTTTAGAGTCTCGTCATCAGATAAAATTTCTTTTTTTCTTATTTATATTATTATTTTTTTAATCAATTTTATAACAAAGAAAAAAAAATTTTATTGTATTGAAAACTTTTTATAAATACTCCAATGTATTGGTAGTATTTAAAAAAATCTTTTCACTTAGAGATTTTGTAGGTATCACTACTTGGAATACCTTTAAATCTCAACGTTGCTAAAATTTTCTTTTTCTACATTTTTTATTATTTTATAAGCTTTATTCTAAAATTAACAAAATTATCAAAAATTTTTATTATATATTTCATCATTTATTTTTATTTATTAATTATTTATCACAACAAAAAAGAATTATTCTAACAAATATAAATATTTTAATATGCATAAATGTTATTAGAATAATATATAATAAATATAAAAAATTTCAAAAAAAAAATGTTTTACCTGAATCGGATCAATCAACGATCCGATCAATGTCAGTCGGGCGATTTAACGGTTTGATCGATTTAGGCATCGGTCTGGTTTGATCTGGGCCAGTTCAGTTGGACCGATCAAAAGTCAAAGAGAAAAGTAGGTCACCGATAGAGTGTGCAGACCCTGGGTCGGGTCAGGGTTGATGCATGGATCCTCTTAGGTCAAACGACGTCGTTTTAGTCGTTTAATGAAACGACATCATTTTGGTTTTTAGCTTTCTATAAAACCAAAAAAAAAAAAAATTTCTCTCATTTTTTCTCTTCCCTCTCTCTCTATAACTCTCTCCCTCTCTTAGACCCTACCTCTCTAAACTAATCAGCTGGTGGCCATCCGTCGTATTGACTACCGGTCGTCGATCGCCTTCGTCGATTGCCGAAAAAATTAAAAAATTTACCAAATGCTCCTCTCAATTCCCATAGTCTAGATCTGAGCTTGGTTTTATGAAAATAGGCTCCAAACAACACAGATCTCACCTGAAAGGTTCGGTTGAATTTTTTTTGTGTTTGTATTATTATTTTTTTGTTTGGTGCTATGGTCCTCGTTTTTAAAGGCTAAGTTTTTTTGTTGGATTTGTGTTTGTTTGGCTTGTTTTGTCTTAGGTTTTTGTTTGACATAAAGTTTTTTTTTTTTCGAATCTAGCAAATTTTTTTTTTGTTTTTGTAAGGATTTTGGTTTTTTTAATCGATGGCTCCCCCATTTTTTGAAATAAACAAGCTTTATTTATAGAACTTTCTAGGATTCAAATCCTAAATTTTCTAGGATTCAAATATCAGATTATTAACTGATCTACGAAATTTTGGTGGTCGAAATCTATGCTGCCAAATTGGGCAGGGTATCAGGTAGCTGTCGGCAGCTAGCGATGACTGTGATTTTTTACTTTGTGGAAAGTGCATTTAATGCACTCATATTTTTGTCAAACTGAACCAAAAAAAGAAAGAAGAAGAAGAAAAAAGAAAAACAAAAACAAAAAGAAAAAAATAGAAAAAATATATAATAATAATAATAATACAAAATGATGTTTACAACTACCCATCTTTGTCTATTTCTGAGAATCATGAATAAGGCAAAGATAAAGAAACAACCATTTTGTTTGGAAAAGAAACGTTGGGCATAAAATCATCTTTTTTAAAAAAAAATTTAAAAGACTCTTCTAAACAGAGGTTCAATGACATTTTTGAAAATTTAAAAAGCTCATTTGAGCAGAGGCTCAATGACTTTTGAACATTTAAAGAGGCTTCTTTAAACAGAAGCTCAATAACTTTTGAAAATTTAAAAAAGGCTCCTCGATTTTTGAAAATTTAAAGAGGCTTCTCTAAGCAGAGGCTCAATTTGAAAATTTAAAAAAAACTCCTCTAAGCAAAGTCTCAACAACTTTAAAATTCATCATCTTGGAAAAGCTCCTCTAAGCAAAGGCTCAACAACTTTAAAACTCTTATCTTGAAAAAGCTTTTCTAAGCAAAGGCTCAACGACTTTAAAATTCATCATTTTGGAAAGCTCCTCTAAGCAGAGGCTTAACAACTTTAAAACTCTCATCTTGGAAAAGCTCCTCTAAATAGAGGCTCAACAACTTTAAAATTTAACAATTCCATCTCAAAAAGCTCTTCTAAGTAGAGGCTCAACAACTTTAAAACTCAAAAATTTCATCTTTGAAAAGCTCCTCTAAACAAAGGTTCAATAACTTTAAAGTTTAAAAACTCTATCTCTGAAAAACTCCTCTAAGCAGAAGCTCAATAACTTTAAAACTTCATCTTGGAAAAGGTTCTTCTAAGCAAAGGCTCTACAATTTTAAAAATCTCATATGTTTTTGAAATCAAGTTTTCATCTTTAGACAAGTAAATTTTTCTCTTTTGAAATCTTTTGTTTGATTATTATCTTTATTCGAAGATCAAAATCTTATTTTCCATTAAGGAATAGAAAGTCTCTATCTTTGTTATAATTGCTCATAGATACATGTGCTAGTACTTTAAATGCAATGCATGTAATGCAATCAAAATCATTCATTTCCAATTGTGGTAAAGGGCTCTCAAAATCTCTCACTTTTTGCTTTTTTTATCATAATTTTCAACAATTGCCATATAACCAATCTGTTCTTACTGTATGACTATTGTATTTTTCCTCAACAATATTTTTCTTTTCAGAAATTTGTTACATGCCTTTATCAACTTTTAAAAAGTAATACTAAGATCTTCAGTGCTTGTCTTTTTTATCATTTTAAGTTCAAGACAAACAAAATACAATCACACATTTTTCTTATTTGTGAGGTGAACAAAGATATCGACTGAGCTAAAAGAATGGATAGATGTTATTTCAGAAAGAAAAAATATATATTTAATTAAACTGATAATAAGTGTATAAGTAGGAACAAAGGTACCCAAATAATCATGAACAAAATATTTTCAGATTTTTTTTCCAAAACCAAATTAAATGACTTCATTAATTCGTCATAGCTCATCATACTACACTTGCCCCTATGTTTAAGGTCTTCTTTTGATGATGTTTCCCCTTCTGGTCTAAGTCATCTTTTGTAGGTTTCAGCTTAAGTATGTCATTTTTTTTCTTTTTTTATTTTTTTTTTAAAGTAAAACATTTTTTACATCATCTCAATTTATCGAAGTAGGTAAATCACTCCCGTCTATTTCTGCCAAAATCAATACCCTATCGAAAAAAACTTTTTTCACCATATACGAGCCCTCCCAATTTGGTGTCTATTTTCTTCTATTATCATGTTGATTTGAAAGGATCCTTTTCAGCACTAAATCTCCTTCTCTAAAGCGACAAGGGTGGATTTTCTTATCACGTGCTCTCATCATCCTCTTTTGATATAATTGACCATGACAAAGTGCTGTAAGTTTTTTCTCTTCAATGAGGTTTAACTACTCGTAGCAATTCTGAACCCATTCAGCTTTCTCTAACTCTACCTTTATCAAGACTCTCAACGAGAGAATTTTTACTTCGATCGATAGCACAGCTTCCATTCTATATACCAAAAAGAATAGGGTGGCCCCTGTAGATATCTAGACTGATGTTCTATAAGAATGTAAGGTAAAAGGTAACTTTTCATGTCAATCTTTGTAAGTATTAGTCATTTTCTCTATGACTCTTTTAAAATTCTTATTTACAGCCTTCACTGCCCCATTCATCTTTGGACGATATGGTACAAAATTACGATGATAGATCCCGAACTGAGTGCACACTTCATTCATCGTTTTGCTATTCAAATTTTTGGCATTATCAGAAATAATTGTCTCTAAAAGCTCATATCTGCATATTATCTCTTTTTTTATGAACTTGCATACCATAGATCGGGTCACGCTAGCATACGATGCAACTTCTACCTACTTTATGAAGTAATCAATCATCATAAAGATGAATCTATGTCCATTCAAAGCTTTTGGAGTGATGGAACCAATGACATCCATGCCCCACATAGAGAATGGCCATGGAGGTGCCAAAACGTGCAAAGTTGTTGAAAGAGCATAAGTCCTATCAGCATAAATCTAGCACTTATGGTACTTTTTAGTATAATCAATACATTCACTTTCCATTGTCAATTAATAATAGCGAGCCCTCATAATTTGTCTAGCCATCATATGACTATTTGCATGTGCCCCACAAATTTTATTATGCACTTCTTCAATAATCCTCTTCGCTTCAGTTGCACTCACACACTTTAAGAGCACTTGATCTCGACTCTTTTCATAGAAGACATCTCTATCAAAGAAGAAATTCATAGCTAATCTTCTAATAGTCCTTTTATCATTTACTGTTGCATGTTCTGGGTATTGCTAAGTTTTGATGTATTGCATAATGTCATAATACCATGGCTTCCCATCAACTTCTTTTTCGACACTTGAGCAATACACTGGTACATCTTTCACATTTAGCTTAATGGGTTAGATCTCGGTATTTGCATCTATTTTAATCATTGTAGCTAGAGTAGCTAGTGCATCAGCAATTTGGTTCACCTCTCTAAGTAGATACTCGAACTGAATTTTTTAAAATTCTTTGACTAACTCAAAAATGTGTTTATGGTACTAGATCAACTTGGAATCTCTTGTTTCCCATTCACCTCGTAATTGATAGATGTCTAGTACTAAATCTTCAAACACATCTAGCACTTTGATCTTTCTTTCAATTGCTACTTATAGACCCATAACACAAGTCTCATATTTAGCCATATTATTTGTGCAATTGAAATTCAACTTAGCTGTGATAGGATAATAATGTCCATCAGGAGATATCAAAATTTTCTCAATACCATAACCTAAAGCATTAGCAGCTCCATCAAAATACATTCTCCAAGACCTTCAAACATGTTCATTTTTTTCAATGGCCATCGCGTCTTCATCAGAAAAATCCAGTTTCATTGGATCATAATCTTTGGCTGCATGATCGGCAAAGAATTTGGCTATTGCACTTCCTTTAATAGCCTTTTAAGTCATATAAATAATATCATATTCTGAAAGCATAACTTGCCACCATGCTATTCTTCCTGTCAATGAAGGTTTTTTAAAGATATACTTAATAGGATCTAACTTTGCTATGAGCTAAGTAGTGTGATAAAGCATGTATTATCTGAGCCTTCAAGCTGTCCAGGCCAATGCATAACATATATTCTCTAATTGTGAATACTTAGACCTATAATTAGTCAATTTTTGGCTCAAGTAGTAGATTGCTCATTCTTTCTTATTTGTTTCATCTCTTTACCCCAACACTCATCACATTGAGTTTTCATGCACTGTTAAGTATAAAATCAAATATTTTTCTAGAATGAGCGACACCAACACTAGTGGATTTGATAAGTATTCTTTGATTTTGTCAAAAGCTTCTTGGCATTCATCATTCCATTCTCTTGGATTATATTTTTTAAGAAGCTTGACAATGGGATTACTGAGTTGAGAGATGAAACAAGCAATATAATTCAATCTTTCCATAAAGCCTCGCACCTCTTTCGGGGTACAAGAAGGGGATAAATTTTGGATGGCTTGTATCTTATCCAAGTCCACTTTGATTCCTCTTTCACTAACCATAAAGCCTAATAATTTTCTTGATTTGGCACCAAATGTACATTTAGCAGGATTCAACTTTAGTTAAAATCTTCTCAACCTGTCAAATAGTTTTTTAAGATTGACTACATGATCCTCTCCTTCATGAGATTTTATAATCATATCATCTACATACATTTTTATATCTTTATGTATCATGTCATGAAAAAGAATCACCATTGCTCTTTGATAAGTAGCACCAACATTTTTTAACCCAAAAGGCATGATTTTGTAATAAAATATCCTCCACATGGTCATAAATTTGGTTTTCTCCATATCATCTTAACCCATCTTAATCTGATTATAGCCTGAAAAGCCATCCATAAAGGAAAATGTGGAGTGCCTAGCAATATTATTCACTAGAGTATCAATATAGGATAAAAAAAAGTTGTCATTGGGACTCACCCTATTCAAGTCTCGATAATCGACATACATTCTCACTTTTCCATCCTTTTTGGGTACTGGCACTATAATGGCTACCTATTTGAGATATTTTGTCACCTCTAAAAATTAGCATCAAATTGCTTTTTCACTTTCTCTTTAATTTTTAGCAGCATCTCGGGCTTCATGCACCTTAGCTTTTGCTGTTCTAGCTTGCATTCTAATTTTAAAGGTAATTTATGCTCTACAATATCAGTGCTGAGTTCTGACATATCTTGGTAAGATCACACGAACATATCTACATATTTTATGAGTAGTTCTTCTAGCTTTTGCCTTTCAGCTGGTAAAAGAGATATACCAATTTTGACCTCTCTTCTGTTTTCATCGTCCCTCAAATTCACTAATTCGATAATTTTTCAGTAGGGTTCAATTGGTTTATCTTTGTGTTCTATTAATTTTAACAAATCATAAGGTATTGTGTAATTATCTGAATCTTTTTTATTATCAAGTTCATCAACATGAATTGTATTTTGAAATCAAATCCGAGATTATTTTTATGATTATCTTCATGTTCATTATTCAAGACCCTACAAAGGGTGAGATGAAGAGAATATTGGCACACAAAAAAGGAATGGAAAGAAAATGATTAAGGCAAAATAAAAAGTGAAATAATTCAAATGAATAAAAGTGAAAGCAAATAGAAGAAATGCAGATGCATTTTCTAAGTCTTTTATTAAAATGACAAACGTAAACACATCACAAAAGATCTCTTAATGCTTGTAGAGAGCAATCAGAGATTTAAAGTTCCACAATACATTACTTTTTAAAAGTTTTAAAGACAGTAGGCAGCTCTATAACTTTTCAATTATCCAACTCAAAATTTGAAGGACAAGGGTGCACAAACAAATAGCTTTTCATTTTAACTCTGCTTTTTTCCATCATCCACCATTTGAATGGCTAGCTCTGAAAAATCTTTCACAAATTTTAGACTCAGGGCTTCAAGCGAATCTGGGAAAATGCATCCTTAGAATAGAAATAATCATAAAGTAATGAATGACTATAGGCTTTAACTCCAAGTCATATCCTTCGAGATTAGCCATTTTTTTTCTTCTTAATTCATTCTATCCCCTCATGTCGGTTTATAACCCAAGCCAAATCTATCTTTTTTTTTCATATATAGCTAACTACTTCATGATTCTTTGGAAACTTTTTCCAATTTTAACTTTAGGTCACCATCTCATCTTGGTAAGCTGTTTGATAATCATTTTAGTAGTCATAGACAAGTGCGATGAATATAACTTAGATTCTTCAGTCACATGTGTTGTGTTGGCAATCTCAAAATATTTGTAAAAGTATTTCAGGGCTTTATCTGCTACTTCCACATAAGAAGTATTTACTAGTTAAGTTACCAGTAAATCTTTTTCTCTTACCACACATGTCAATTTTCTACCAATAATGAATTTTACTTTTTAATGCAATGAAGATGGAATAACACCTACCATATAAATCCATGGCCTACCTAACAAGCAACTGTATGAGGGAAAGACATCCATAACTTAGAATTTCATATTGAAATTGCATGGGCCAATCTACAATGGCATTTTTATATCTCCCAGTACCTCTCTTTAGGTTCCATCAAAGGTTCAAACTATCATATGACTAGGTTTCATATAAGATCCATCAACAGATAGTTTTGCCAAAGTAGTCAGAGATATAACATTGATGGATAAGCCATTATCGATCAAAATCGTAGCCATTATATGATTTTTACATTTTACAGTAATGTGGACAGCCTTGGTACTTTCTCAACCTTTAAAAAGAATCTCTTCATCACTGAAAAAGATATAGTTTGAAATCGTTAGATTACCAACAAGCTATTCCATGTATTCAACAAAGACATTGTAGGACACATATGCTTGATTAAGCACTTTCAGTAGAGCATTACGGTGTGACTCTAAGCTAAGCAATAATGACAGTAGTGAAATTCTAGCTGGCATCTTGTTCAGCTATTTTACCATGCTATACTCATTATGTTTTGTTAGCTTTAAAAATTCACAAGCTTCACTCTCAAAGATCAATTTCTGACATTCTTTATCTGGGACTGTGATAGGATTATTTTGACTTTTTTTCTACTTTTGCTATTTTTTCTAGCTTTTTCTAAAGCTTTCGGAGTATAACACCTCTCACTTCAAGTTATACCTCTTATACTCATTATGTTTGCAGTATCTAGATTAACTACAACATCACAATCATACTTTCATAATACTACTTTATCATTCTAATATAAAAAAAGGCCAAGAACTTTAATTGTCACTACTGGTTGGGAGATAGGTTTTTCTAGCCTCGATGTCAACTTTTCATTATAATAAATTGTTATTGGTCTAAGCATAAACTTATTCTTTAAATCAATGATAGACACTTCAGCTTTCATATACTCCTCTCTTTCTTCGTAAAACTATATCTGAACCATATCCATCAACTGTTACACCTCTTGACAGAATTGATGACAACTCTCGATAGAATGCCCCAAAGTACCTTTGTGATAATTACAGCTTTCGATTGAGTTAATCACTTTAGAGCAATTTTGAGGTTTTATTGACTTCAATATATTTGCCTTAACCAATGCTTCAAACACCTTAGCTATAAGAGTCTTAACTTAATCTATTTTTTCCTTCACATGGCTTGTTTACCTACCAATTAAAGTATTTATTGATGGTCTGGTATGGTTCGGTAAATGGTTTTCATTAACATTTGGAGTCTCATGTTGGTTAGTATCTAAATTTAACACCTCATTCATTGATTAACCCCTACACTTTACGTTTTAAGGTAGTATAATTTTCAATAGAATGGCCCAAGTTTTCATAATGATAATCACAATGCACATTGAGATCATACCATTTAGGAAACAAAGGTTTCAAAGGTTTTATAAGAATAAGGGCTAATAAATGTTTTTCAATAAGTCGGGGTTACAAATCCATACATGTCATGGGTATGGAATCGAAAGTGATTTTTTCTTGGATAGTTCTTAGGACTTTTGGACCACTACTTGGATTAGGCTTCCATTCTGGTCTTGTGGGTGTAGCAAGACATTGTAGGTGAGTGTTTGAAAGGATGACTAAAAATGGGATGGATAAGCTGGTTATGGTAGTGGCTGGTATGGCTGATATGGATGAAGAATGGATGTATATTATTTATGAAAGGGTAATGGGTTTGATACATTGGAGCAGGATATAGCGTGAAGCCTCTAAACTATTGTTCCACATAGTTCACCACTTGAGCTCCATTTTTTTTCTTTTTTGGTATAACACCTCTCTTTACACCATTTGTTTCTCTTACATCGAGCTTGTCATTTTTTATGATGTTTTTCAATAATTTTACCTGATATCACCATATCTGTAAAATTCTTGATTGCGTTGCCTATTAGTCTTTCATAATATGATGCTTTCAGGGTATTTACAAATAAGATAGTTATTTTTTTAGTAAGAGGATGTGTACTTGTACGACCATATCTCTTCATCTTTGT
The DNA here is from genome assembly GCF_047325235.1 of Durio zibethinus. Lineage (NCBI taxonomy): Eukaryota > Viridiplantae > Streptophyta > Magnoliopsida > Malvales > Malvaceae > Durio > Durio zibethinus. The sequence continues at coordinate 17,099,430 of NC_143176.1, forward strand.
GCATATTCTTTAAAGCTCTCAGTTGTTTTCTTTTTCATACTCTATAAAGATAGACGATCTAAGGTTAGATCCATGATATGCTGATATTGTGTAAGAAATGTCCTTGTGAGCTCTTGCTAGAATAAATACGAGTCTTGTCTAGTTGAACATACCATCTGACTACAGATCTCATAAGGCTATCCTAAAATACGTGCATTAATAACTTCTCATCACAAGCATATGCCATTATCTTATGACAATATATGATGACATAAATCATTAGGCATTTTGTGCCATCATATTTTTCAAATTTAGGGACCTTAAATTTAGGTGGAATGACCACGTCTGGGATCAAACAAAACTCAGTTGCATCTGTAGAGCCATAAAAATTCATTCTCTATATGGCTTTAAGCTTTTTTTCCAATAAATTCATCTTCTCATTGTCATAACGTCTAGATCCGGGGATCTATTGCTAGACATTAACTTTTAGGAGTCGCCACCAATCTTTTTTATCTAGGTGCGATTGGTCACCTAAAGAATCTGTCCTTTCATGGAACACCTAAGTTTAAAGGCCCCTAAAAGAATAGGTTCAGGTTTACTAACCAGAACAGAGTTCGAGAGTTCGGTTACGTGTGAAGAAGGTTATAGCTCCCTCACAACGCCCATCAAAAGATGGTACCAGCATAACTTTGTGTTATCCAAATAGCCTTAAAATTTTACCAAGTAATTAATTATTGAAAATTATTCTCAATTGACTCTAATACTTTTAGCAAAAAATTGAAAAAATTCCCTCACCTCAAGAGTATGCAAGAAAAACTACTGTTTCACTTGCAGAGGCTCCGTCATCGGATTATTTAAAGAAAAATAAAAATGAAACTCAAAATAAAAAAGAGGAAAGGATGATTGTTCTTGTGCAGGGAAAATTGATACTTTTAACTTTTTCTCAAAAAATATTTTTTTGAAACTTTTATTTCCAAGGAAAATTGATACTTTCAACTTTTCCCCAAAAATATTTTTTTTTGAAATTTATTTTTAAGAAAAATTGATACTTTCAACTTTTTTCCAAAAATATTTTTTTAAAAATTTATTTTTAAGGAAAATTGATACTTTCAACTTTTCTTCAAAAACCCTTTTTTTTTGAAATTTTATTTTTAGAGGAAAAAAAATAAAACAAAATAAAAGTGAAAAGAAAAAAATAAAATAAAATAAATATAAAAAGAATATTAAATAAATAAATAAACAAATAAATAAATTCAAAAAAAAAACCTGGAGCGGCTCGGAGGGCGGCTCGGCTCGACTCAAGGAAGAAAAAAATAGCTCGAAGAAGCGACTTTGGAGCTCGACTCGCTCGGCTCGGCTCGGAAAGGGGCAGACACGTGCGGATCAGGAAGCGGGTGGACGCTCAGGTCGGGTCGAATCTCGACAAAACATGCGGATCCTCTAGGTCACTTAAGGCCAAAATGACGTCATTTTGGGATGGTATATAAGGCAGTTCCCTTCGTTTTTCGACAGAAAACTCCTCTCATCTCTCTCTTTTTTTTCCTTTTTCTTCCGCTTCTCTCTAAACTGCTCAAGAACTCCGATTGAATATTCATCGGATTCTGAGATTTGTCATCGGAATCTGGGTTTTTCGTCGAAAGTTGGTCGAAAGTTGGTCAAAAGTTGGTCGATTTCTGGGATTCTTTACCGAAAACTGGGCAGCTCACCGAAAACTTCAAAGTTGGCTAGAATAGTCGTCGAAAAATGTAATTTTCGTCGAAAAATTCACTGAAAACTGGAATTTTCCAGAAATTTCCAGAAAAAAAAATCACCAAAAATCTCAAAAAAATTTTTGCTAATTCCCAAAACACCTCTAAACCTTCCTTAGCCTTCTATATGCCCCTTTTCTCTCAATCAGTAGCTTTTGCTTACTGTTTTTTTGTGTTCTGTTCTTGTTACAGGAGGTCCCTTTTATAGGGATTGATCAGGAGTTTCTGATCAATCTCAATTCCTCTTTGGACGGGGATTCAATCTTTGAGTCCAATCTGGACTCTAATTGATTGAATCCAAATCCAAGTCAGATAAATCAAAAAATAAATAAATAAATAAATAAAATCAAAAGAAAATAAATCAGATAAATCAAAAAACTTAACAGATAATTAAAATTAAATACATAATCTGATATACAAAAATATTAACAGAAAAAATAATAATAATAATAATAAAGATATATACATATTAATAAATAAGTAAATAGCTAAAATAAAAATAAAAGAAGAAAAAATATATATATATATAAAATAATAATAATAAAAATAAAGTAGAAATAGAATAAAAATAAAAATAAAATAAAAAATAAAACGAAAATAAAAAATAAAAAACATATACCTACCTATTTGGGCCAGGCCCAATTGATCCGGGCCTGGATCAAATTGTGTGTCTACAGCTGCCCCTCTTTGCACATTTTCTGTGAAACAAAAATTGCGCAAAGACGTAGACACCCAATCAAGACTCAACTCAACATTTTCATTTTTTTTTTTTTGCTTTTTTTATTTTTTGTTTTATTTTTTGTTTTTTTGACCAAAGCTCCTCTAAGCAGAGGCTCAACGACTTTGAGAAACATAAATGGCTCCTCTAAGCAGAGGCTCAACGACTTTGAGAAACATAAATGGCTCCTCTAATCAGAGGCTCAATGACTTTGGAAAATAAATTGCTCCTCTAAATAGAGGCACCACGACTTTGAAAAATAAATTGCTCCTCTAAACAGAGGCACCACGACTTTGAAAAATAAATTGCTCCTCTAAATATAGGCACCACGACTTTGAAAAGTAAAATGCTCCTCTAAACAGAGGCACCACGACATTTGAAAAAGTAAATTGCTCCTCTAAACAGAGGCACCATGACTTTGGAAAGTAAATTGCTCCTCTAAACAGAGGTACCATGACTTTTGGAAAGTAAATTACTCCTCTAAACAGAGGCACCACGATTTTGAAAAGTAAAATGCTCCTCTAAACAGAGGTACCACGACTTTGAAAAGTAAATTGCTCCTCTAAACAGAGGCACCACGACTTTTGAAAAAGTAAATTGCTCTTCTAAACAGAGGCACCACGACTTTGAAAAGTAAATTGCTCCTCTAAACAGAGGCAACGAAACTTTGGAAAATAAATTGCTCCTTGACAATCATGTCCAAAGGAGTTGAAAGTTGTGTTTGAAGGAATTTCAAAAGATTATGCCCAAAGGTCTTATAAATCAACCCTGATACCAAAAGACATCCTATTTTAAGGATTAGGAACTTACCTGACAAGCTTTTTCTTTTTCAATTTTGCAAAATATCTTCATATCTGTCTTCTCCATGTGGGATGTTGGAACACCCTTGCTTCTTGAATTTATACACTATACTTTCCTGAAAGTAATGTATGCTATGCAAATGCATATGAATTTCAATGCATGCTATGCAAATGTTGGCCAATTAATTCTTGTTCAATGTATGGTATTCAAATTTCTTAAGCTCTTTTCTTAGGCATCAAGCCCTTTGATTCTTTAGAGATCCAATTACACTGTAGCTCTCAATTGTCTTTTCCACTCACATTCTTCCTTGTTCAGTTTCTCAATACTTTGGAATAAGCTTCATCAATCGATCATCACTTGACCATCATTCAATGAATTTCTCAGCACTAACAAATTTCAAAACAAGTTTCATCCACCATCACCGGGTCATTACTCATAGGTGTCTCAGCATTAACCATTCCAAAACAAACTTTGTCCATTGATTGTTCTCATTATTCAATCATAACTTGCAAGTCATATCGACCAATTCATCATTGTCCTCATCACTTGGTTATACCACTTTTCAAGATTTCTCCCATTATATTCTTCATTTGATCACATCATATATCTTTTCAAATTATCTCTTTTAGGTTTCTACCATTTCTTCATTTTGTTACCACCATCATCTTAGATTTTCTTTCAAATGAATGCAAGACTCTTTTAAGCACATATTCATTCATTCATTATCATTTCAATTCTTGACAAATACAATGCAATCAAGCATTTTCTCAATTCATTGTAGGGGTGAAACAATAAGAGAACACAAGGTGGATTATGGTAAAGATAATCAATGAAGATCTGTTTTGGTACAAAGAAAATAGGAAATGAAATAAATTGGATACATGTCATTGGGATGGATGGTATGTCCAAATGATGAATATTCAAACAATTTTCAATATTAATCTAGGATTCTTTTTCAAAAACTCATTCCATTTACTGTTGAAGTCATCTTGAGCTTGGCGAACTTTGCCCCAGTCTTTGAGGGATCTTCAGATGTCTTTGATCTTCCATTCATGTGAGCCATTTGAACTGGATCTTTTTTTTCTACCAAAATCACCCTTTCAGGTTTTCAATTTGAATATCTTTTTTTTCATTTTCTCATTTTTTTCCTTTTTTTTTTCTTTTTTTATCATCTTTTTTTTATCATTTTTTTTCTTTTTGCTCGTTTTTCATCCATTGTTGATATCTTCCATACATCCAATTTTAGAGCAATGTAGCATGATTCCATTACTTCATCATGAGTATACCTCTGCTCAACATATGATCATTCAAGTTGAGTATTCACACTTGATCCAAATGGTCTTTTCAAAGTTGTAATGTAGGCTAAGGTAAAGGGTTATAAAAAAATGGATATAATAGGCTCAAAACATGTATTAAAAAGGTTCAAAACCAAAGGATCATTTGATACAACTTGGCATTTTGCCCCCCATCATTTCACTACTTTTTTTTCTCACACAAAGGATTCTCATTACTTTGCCCCAAATCATGTGTGGTATTTTTTTTTGTTTTTCTTCCTCTTTCCATCTTTGAGACCTTTTGTGGTGTTTTTTTTCTTTTTTTTTTCTTCAAAAATTACCCTCTAGTGTAGAGGGTGATCCTTGGTTGGGGTTTTTCAAGAAAAAAATCATGATAGGCTCAAAAGAGTAGCAATGAATGGTTTTTCGAATGATAAAAGAAAGATGACCATTTTTCATCTTAATTGTGAATACTTTTCTTGAACATCATCTATTGAACAAAGCTCAATATCCTGTATAAAAGATATCTTCAAGACATCTCTTTCACCTCTGGTAATGGCTTACCCTTTTTTTGCTTTTTTTTTCTCAAATCATCTCCTCATATTAATGTGGATGAGTTCTCAGAATTAAATCTCAGAATTATTGTTATCATTGTTTAAATATTCATCATCTGAAATTTGAGAATGGGAGTATAAAATTATGAAAGGTAACAGAGCATAGAGTAATGGTCAAGTGAAAGAGAAAAATGTAATGAAATGCATTAACTTGCCTTTATTAAGATGATAACAAGTGAAATCATATTGCAAAAAGAAATCCAACAATCACTCGAAAAGAAATCCTAACATGACAAACAAAATCTTCAACCAGCCTTATCTCCATTCTTTAAAATTGTTCCCCTATGCAATTAGGTGAAAAATCTCTATTGACATATTGCCCCTCAATTCATTATGACTCTTCGGATCCTTTTTGTTCTTGACTTTCACTCAGAATGCTAACATTAGGTGTTGTTGCTTTCCCTTGATCAAAACTTACCATTCCATCATTGATCAACCGTTGCACCTTATGCTTTAAAGCAGTATAATTTTTAGTAGAATGGCCAGTAATTCCATAGTGGTAGTCGCAATGGGCTGTATGATCATACCATTTTGGATAGGTTGGTTTAAGCGGCTCCACATGGCTGGGGGCAATCAAATGGCTATTATAGAGTTCTAGGTATAACTCTATATAAGTCATAAGGATTGGATCAAATACAGGTTTTTCTCGAGTAGTTCATTGTTCTCGTGAACCACTTGTTGGGTAAATAGGGCGAATTTGGGTTCTTGCAGGAGCTTGAATGTTAGGGTTATATGTAAGATCTTGGAGGCTAAAAATTGAATGGTGTATAGATGAATAAGGTGGTTGTGGAGCTAGCTGATATGGGTAGGATGAAGCATTATTCACAGCAGGATAGTATGGAGAGTAACCTTGAGATGGATAGGGTTGATAACCCCTGAATTGTTGTCTATCAAAGCTCACAGCTTGAGCTTGAGCTTCTTTCTTTTTTGATGTCTTCTTGGTTTCTCCTCCTTTTAACTTGCCATTTTTTATGGCACTTTCAATAATTTCTCCAGAGATTATCATGTTAGCGAAATTCTTTGTTGCATTCCCCATCATCTTTTCATAATAAAGAGACGTTAAAGTACTGACAAATAACACTGTAGTTTCTTTCTCAGTCAAAAGAGGTTGTACTTGAGAAGCAACATCTCTCCACCTCTGGGCATATTTTTTAAAAGACTCGTTTGCCTTTTTTTCCAGATTCTGTAAAGACAAACGATCAGGGGCCAAATCGATAATATGTCGATACTGATCGATGAAATCATGTGCCATATCGCTCCAAAAGTGAATGCGGGTTCTGTCCAGCTGAACATACCACCTGGCCGCTGAGCCTGTAAGGCTATCTTGAAAGACATGCATCAAGAGTTTTTCATCATGAGCATGAGCTGCCATTTTTCGGTAATACTTTGTGATGTGAGTTTTGGGGCACTTTGTACCATCATATTTTTTAAATTTTGGTACTTTAAACTTATAAGAAATAACCACATCAGGGACTAGATAGAGCCCAGCAGCATCAACTGACCCATAAAAGCTAAATCCTTCCACAGCCCATAACTTTTGCTCTAGCATACTAATCTTGAAGCTTTTCTGAACTTTCACTCTTATCTTTTCTTTCTCCTTCTCTTTTAAATCATCTAGATCAGGAATTGGTTTTGTAGCTTTTTCAGTGAAGATAGGATTTACATAGCTGTTATACTGCCCCGGGTTAAAAGTTGATGGCATTCCAAGATATGTTGGATATGCGAAGTATTGTGGCGGGACCTCTTGAGTAGACTGAACTTGAGGTGGGCCAAAACCTGGATGATATAAAGGGTCAGCCACTTCTTGCAACGAGGGAACTTGTTGGCTTGCATTTTTTTCAACTCATTTTCCTTTATTCATGTTATTAAGAGCCTCTAGAATCTTGCTCAGCTCGCTTTCAATCTTCTCTTGTGCTTTTTCTATCTTTTCAAATCTATGAGAATTTTTCTACTCCATTTGTCTTGCTCTGAATCTTGTGTTGTATCGATGGGCAGGGTTCTCGCTAGACGGAGTTATCCTTGGACCTTGAGTACCATACTTATGATTAGAAATGTTATGCTATGCTTTGTGTATGATGCTTTGATGCACGAATGGAATGCACATTTTCTTGAATGAAATCTAATATGAAATGGATGCAAATGATTATGTTAAAACATGATCATAAAAATAATACAGATGCATACAATCAGACAAACAACATAGTTAGTTCCATAGATGAAATGAAAGTGATGCTGATACATAATGTTACATATGATAATGAAAATGATACACAAAGTTAAACAATCAAAATGATTAGATAAACACCTTTTTTGTGTCTTAATTTCAGGGTATATCTATCATTAGGTAGAAAGGGCTCTATCTTAGGGTTAGGCACTTCTAAGGTTCACTATATGTGGTTTTAAAGTCAAAGACTAAAGGTCCTCAAATTGTTCCTTACATCATTGTCCATCACAGACTAGTAAGGCACCCTAATCCTCACCCATTACAGGCTACAAGCGAAAAAGGTTCAATTTGAGTGTGAGTATTTCATTAGCCACTACGGAGACATTAGACCTCACGAAAGCAATAGGTACTTTACTCCCTCCTAGAGGGACGGAGCTCGAGTATAGAGCTCATGTTATGCACATGCATATGAATGACATAATTAACAAGGTAAATAAACATGAATGAATAATAACACATATATACAAACAGGTTCAATTTTATTAGGCTTTTGGATAACACAAATTATTTGCTGGCCTGACTCTCAACGTCCCCAGCGGAGTCGCCAAGCTGTCATAATGTCTAGATCCGGGGATCTATTGCAAGACATTGACTTTTAGGAGTCGCCACCAATCTTTTTTATCTAGGGCGATTGGCCACCTAAAGAATCTGTCCTTTTAGGGAACACCTAAGTTTAAGGACCCCTAAAAGAATAGGTTCAGGTCTACTAACCAGAACAGAGTTCGAGAGTTCGAGAGTTCGATTACATGTGAGGAAGGTTATAGCACCCTCACAACGCCCATCAAAAGATGGTACCAGCATAACTTTGTGTTATCCAAATAGCGTTAAAATTTTACCAGGTAATTAATTATTGAAAATTATTCTCAATTGACTCTAATACTTTTAGCAAAAAGTTAAAAAAATTCCCTCACCTCAAGAGTATGCAAGAAAAATTACTGTTTTACTTGCAGAGGTTCCGTCGTCGGATTATTTAAAGAAAAATAAAAATGAAACTCAAAATAAAAAAGAAGGAGATGATGATTGTTCTTGTGCAGGAAAAATTGATACTTTCAATTTTTCTCCCAAAAATATTTTTTTGAAACTTTTATTTCCAAGGAAAATTGATACTTTCAACTTTTTCCCAAAAATATTTTTTTGGAAATTTATTTTTAAGAAAAATTGATACTTTCAACTTTTCCTCAAAAATATTTTTTTTGGAAATTTATTTTTTAAGGAAAATTGATACTTTCAACTTTTCTCCAAAAATATTTTTTTTTGAAATTTCCCTAAAAATATTTTTTTCAAAATTTATTTTTAAGAAAAATTGATACTTTCAACTTTTCCTCAAAAACCCTTTTTTTTTTAAATTTTATTTTTAGAGGAAAAAAATAAAACAAAATAAAAGTGAAAAGAAAAAAATAAAATAAATAAAAAATAAAGGAAAGTAAAAAAAATAAATATAAAAAGAATATTAAATAAACCTAATCTAATAAATAAACAAATAAATAAATTCAAAAAAAAAAACTGGAGCGACTCGGAGGGTGGCTCGGCTAGGCTCGGAAAGGGGCAGACATGCGCGGGTCAGGAAGAGGGTCGACGCTCGGGTCAAGTCGGATCTCGGTAAAACGCACGGATCCTCTGGGTCACTTAAGGCCAAAACGACGTCGTTTTGGGAGGGTATATAAGGCAGTTCCCTTCGTTTTTTGGCAGAAAGCTCATCTCCTCTCTCTCTCTTCTTTTCTTTTTCTCTCGCTTCTCTCTAAACTGCTCAAGAACTTTGGTTAAATATTCATCAGATTCTGGGATTTGTCACCGGAATCTAGGTTTTTCGTCGGAAGTTGATCGAAAGTTGATCGATTTTTGGGATTCTTTACCGAAAACTAGGCAGCTCACCGAAAACTTCAAAGTTGGCCAGAATAGTCACCGAAAAATGCAATTTTCACCGAAAAATTCACCGAAAATTGGAATTTTCCAAAAATTTCCAGAAAAAAAATCGCCAAAAATCTCAAAAAAGTTTTTGCTAATTCCCAGAACATCTCTAAACCTTCCTTAGCCTTCTATATGCCCCTTTTCTCTCAATCAATAGCTTTTGCTTACTGTTTTTCTGTGTTCTGTTCTTGTATCAAGAGGTCCCTTTTATAGGGATTGATCAGGAGTTTCTGATCAATCTCAATTTCTCTTTGGACGGAGATTCAATCTTTGAGTCCAATCTGGACTCTAATTGATTGAATCCCAATCCAAGTCAGATAAATCAAAAATAAATAAATAAATAAATAAAATCAAAAGAAAATAAATCAGATAAATCAAAAAACTTAACAGATAATTAAAATTAAATACATAATCTGATATACAAAAATATTAACAGAAAAAAATAATAATAATAATAAAGATATATACATATTAATAAATAAGTAAATAGCTAAAATAAAAATAAAAGAGGAAAATATATATATATATATAAAATACTAATAAAAATAAAGTAGAAATAGAATAAAAATAAAATAAAAAATAAAAAAATAAAACGAAAATAAAAAATAAAAAACATATACCTACCTATTTGGGCCAGGCCCAATTGATCCGGGCCTGGACCAAATTGGGTGTCTACACTCATAGGCATTGGTATCTTTCATTTTCTCAGATATCTTTATCCTTAGCTTTTCTCTCTCTTTAGGATCATCTAAGTTAGGAACCAAGATTGGCTCACGTGATTTTTCCATCATAACAAGATTAGAAAAATTTTGGAACTGTCTTGGAATAGGTGCTGATGTCATCCTGGATAAGGATTGGAATATCTTCTAGTAATAAGAATTTGAATTCTAATTCCTTAAAAAGGTTGGGTTGGCCAGGGCTCAAACCCTGAAGGGTATATAAGATTCGTCATGTCTGGCAATTACTCTTGGAGGCTAAGATTTTCTTACATTGCTTTTCCTTTATCTAGATTCTTAAGCATGTCTATTATCCTATTAAAATCCTCTTTTAACTCTTTTTTAGCTTTTTCAATTCTTTCAAATTGACTAGCCTATTTTTGTTCCATAATTCTTATTTGAGCTCTTGTGTTGTATGAATGGCGAGTAGGTTGAGTCAAAATTTTTGATGGGTGAGCTATTCTTGAACTTTTATTACCACAAAAAATTTTTTTAAAAAATCAAGATACCATGTGTCAAAATTTTTATTTTTTTATTTTTATTTTTTAAAGAAAACAAAAATGGTGCAGATGATACATGAATGTGAATGGAAGATATTTGCTCTTAGACAAATTTCAACACTAGAAATTTTTATTAATTTCATACAACTTTTATTACATGGGATTTATCATCTTAGAATTATATCTATAGAAGCGTCTAACTTGTTCATAATGGTCTTTTGCCTCATCTAAAAAGTCTACTAGGCGCTGTCTATATTTTCCTATAGGATTGACTTCTTGTCTCAATGCCTTTACTTTTTCAACCATCTCTCATACTTTCTTTATTGCCTTGTAAATTGACTAGTCAGGTGCTCTATGTACTGTTATCTCTTAAGCTTCTTGCTTTTCATCTCATGCGGGCTTCTTTTTCTGAATCACATGTGAAGATCCAATCTTTTTTCCTTCTATGCCACTCATATATTATTATCGAAATATGATTCTTGTGGTCTTGCAATTGTAGTTTCAACCTTTGGATCACCTTGTAAAGTATTTTTTTTCATTCAGTACTTCAAGGTATTTTTTCTCTCTTTTGTGAGTATGGCTTTCAACTTTTCTTTTTCTTTTTAGCATTCCACAAATCTTGCTAAAGCTGTAGAGTATAATCCCTTCTAATTCTGACATTCTTGAAAATTTTGGTGGCCTTTTGCTTTTTTTGAACTTTGCCCTTTCATTGGTTCATTTCTTCTCGGAGCTCATCCATTTCATGTTGCCTACTAAGGTGAGACTTGGTGACTTTTTCAATTTTGAATTGAACTCGTAATCTCTTATTTTCTTAGTGCAAATCTTTCAAATCATTGTTGGCCACATCTTGTTCTTTTATGACTTTCTTCAATTTGCTTCCTTGTATCTTTACTTCATATTTCAAATGTCCTACCTTCTTGTGAAGTCTTAAATTTTCTCTTTTTTTTTTCTTTTTTTTCAGCTTTTAATTCTTTCTTGATAAGCTTAACTTCTGATAATTACACTTTTTTCGAAAGATTAATCGATTGATGTGGGCTGTCATCAATAGGGAGTATTACGTCTCTTAGTCATTTTACTTTCCAAATTTGATAATCATGGGTGACTTTATCGATGAGAAGCCCTAATCTTATTCTTCGTATTTTTTTCTATGCTTGAATCAATTACTCTGAGGTTCTTGGTAGATTTGGTTCCTCATAAATGAATTCTACTTAGACCAAGCCATGAGTAGCAAAAACAAACTGCTTTGCACCAAATTGCTTAAGCACCATTATGGAGATAACTTACAAGGCCTCATAGCCCTAATAGTGGTATCCATGGCTCGCTTCCTTCACGATACAACAAAGGCACATGAGGCATCCAAAGTGCTATCCATTCAATTTCATCTTCAATAAGCCTTCACAAGAAAATGACCATCTTTCTTAGTCTTTAATGTTAGCCATTAGCTTTTGCAGAACTCTTCAATTGGTGTTTTGTTTCAAAGATACGATTTTGAGAATGCACTCTTTTTGCACTTGAAATTACTTATAACCTACATATATAATAGCAATACACACCCTATAAACCGTTTTTTTCAATTCTGTCGATAAAAATTCAATGACTTGATAGTTTTAGCTAGGACTACTGGCACATGATTAATTGCTTGGGTTTTAATTTGCTAAAAAAAGTCTACCATAATTATCTCAATGTAACCCAAAGTCTTCAGAAAGATTACCGTGCCATACAATGCTAGAGCAAACACAACGATGCATTGATCATCATTTACATGCCTTTGAATAAAGTTTCAAAGAAAGTCCCAACGAATGCCAAGATGTTCATCTTTAGGCTTTACAAAAGAATCAATGGTTTCTATTTTTAACCCTTAAGTTTAGCCAACTTTTTAAATAACCTGATTTTGGTTTTCAGGTAAACACTTTATTCGGACACTGTAGTTCCATCCCAAGCAAAACTGAATATTCCTCAATAGTTGGCACCAAATTCTCCTAATTAAAAGTGAAGCATCTATAAGATGGATCCCAAAATTGTATAACTGCCTTAACTAGTTGTTCATCAACCATTATTAAAATGAGAGATGCAATCTACCTGTATTTTTTGCAAAAGCTTTCTTTCCTTTCTTCATTTAACTGACCCTAGATAGCAGCTAAGTCTTCTAAATCATTTTGTGTGAGATATAAATGCACATTCTCGAGTAACTCTGACACATAACCAGTAGGCAAGCAATCTCTATTTTTTACTAGACTTCCTTTGACCAAACATATACTTCATTATATGACTCACATGGGACATTGACAGAGGATGAGCAAATCTGTAGTCCTATGGGATCCATGAAGATTTTTTAGGAGAAAAATATCCTAGAGCAAATACCTCGATGTAAGACTGTATGATATGATTAATGTGAAAAGCAAAAGGAAAACAAAATTGAGTTAGCGTGAGAATGTGGTTTGATATTAAAAAGTTTTTTTTTTTTAGATATTTTGTTTTTTTTGTTTGTATTTTTTATTACACATAACTTTTATTCCTACAAGCCTTGGTAGTTTTTTTTTTTTAAAAGTAAGCGAAACTCTACCTAAGGTTGGCTTCTTACGGCTTATTATATACTTGGTTAGGTTTGATACGTGTTTAAAGGTTCTCAAATTGTTCTTAACTGTTATCCACGCTAGACTAGTAAGGCACCCTGATCCTCACCCATTACAGGCTACGAATGAAAAAGGTTCAATTTAAGTGAAAGTATTTTGCTTGTCATTGCAGAGGTTATACCTCACGAGGGCATAGGTACTTTACTTCCTCCTATAACAGATATAGCTCTAGTAAAGAGCTCTTGCATTAGATGCATCATGTCATTGTGTGTGTATATGTTTCCTAATTTATCAAGAGTAATGTATACGAAAAAATAAAGCATAAGAGGCTTAGTAAAAGAAATGTATGTGAATTTTTTCTTTTTGTTTTCAATTTGTTTTTTTTTATTAAAAGTGAAAAATAAAAATCTAAGAAACCAATTAGGACTGTTTAAATCAAAATTTAAAGATAACACGTAATTAATTTTAGCCTGACTCTCGAAAACAAATGGCAAGCTGTCGTAACGATTTTATGTCTGCCCAACGAATTTAGAAATGAATAAAAAATATGGAGTCACCATCAATATTTTTTCGCTAGGTGCGATTGGTCACCTATTAAAGCATTTTCTTTTAATTAAATATTAAAATTAATTAAAATTTATTAAAAAGATAATTTTAGGGTCTGCGAAACAGTCTGGATTCGAAAGTTGGTTACGTGTGGGGAAGGATTAGTACCCCCACAATGCTTGTTTAAAATGATACAAATTAATTACATATTATCGATTGATTTTGATAAAAATTATCTTATTTTCGGTGTTTGAATAATAATATCCTTCATTTTCTTTGTTTATTGAAATTTTGATTTTTTTTCTTTTATTATTGTTCCATATTTATTGTTCAAATTTTATTTGAGAAAAATAAATTAGAACCATTTTATTGAAGTAATTCTCAAAATGTTCCAATACATTGGTAACATTAGAAGAACTCTTTCTCACCGAGATTTCTTAGGCATCACTTTTCGAAATACCTTAGAATTTCATCCTCGAAAGCTTGAATTTACTTTTTGCAAAAACTTTATTACGCATGCAATGCCAAATGCTGATATGTTGATGCATGTATTTTATTCTCTTTTTAGAAATTTTATTGATTTTTATTTTTATTAAATCTTTGAAGAAAAGAGGAATTTTTATTATATTGAATATTTTCTATAAATATTCTAATATACTGGTAATATTTTAAAAAAAATCTTCTCACTTGGGGATTTCATAAAGTATCACTATTTAGAATACTTTTAAAGTCTCGTAATCAGATAAAATTTTCTTTTTCCTTATTTATATTATTATTATTATTTTCAATCAATTTTATATCAAAAAAAAAAGAAAATTTTTATTGAATTGAAAACTTTTTATAAATACTCCAATATACTAGCAGTATTTAAAAAAAATCTTTTCACCTAAAGATTTTGTAGGTATCACTACTTGGAGTATCTTTAAATCTCATCATCGAATAAAAATTTTCTTTTTCTACATTTTTTTATTATTTTATAAAGCTTATTCTAAAATTAACAAAATTATCAAAAACATTTATTATATATTTCATCATTTATTTTTATTTATTTATTAATTATTTATCACAACAACAAAAATTATTCTAACAAATATAAATATTTTAATATGCATAAATGTTATTAGAATAATATATAAAAAATTTTTAAAAAATTTTTTTACCTGAATCGGACCTGTCAATGGTCTGATTAACCACGGTCTAGGCGGTTCGATGGTCTGGTCGATTTAGGCACCGGTCTGGTTGTATCTGGGTTGGTTTAGTTGGACCGATTATAAGTCAAAAAAAGAAGTGGGTCGACGATCGAGTACGTGGACGTCGGGTCGGGTCAAGGTTGACACACGGATCCTCTCGGGTCCTATGACGTTGTTTTAGCCATTTAATAAAACCGCGTCATTTTGATTTTCAACTTTCTATAAAACCCAAAAAAAAATTTCTCTCATTTTTTCTCTTTTCCCTCTCTCTCTAACTCTTTTCCTCTTTCAGAGCCTCTCTCTCTAAGTTAATCGGTCAGTGGTCGTTGCCGTATTGATTACCAATCATTGATCGCCTTCGTCGGTGGTCAAAAAAATTAAAAAATTCACCAAATGCTCCTATCAACCTTCAAAGTCTAGATCTAAGCTTGGTTTTGCAAAAATAGGCTCCAAACGGTGCAAATCTGGCCTGAAAGGTTCGATCAAAAAAAAATTTTTGTGTCTGTGTTGTTTTTTTTTGTTTGGCACTGTGGTCTTCATGTCTATAGGCTAAGTTTTTTTGCTGGATTTGTGTTTATTTAGCTTGTTTTGTCTTGGGTTTTTCTTTGATAGAAAGTTTTTTTTTTTTAACAAATCTGGCAAAAAAATTTTTTTTTTCTTTTTGCAGGGCTTCTGGTTTTTTTAATCGATGGCTCCCTCTTTTTTTTTTATAACAAACAAGCTCTATTTATAGAGCTTTCTGGGATTCAAATCTTAGATTTTTTGAGATTCTCAGATTGTCAACTAATCTGTGAAATTTTGATGGCTGAAATCCACACTACCAAGTTAGGCAGTGTGTCAAACAATTGTTGACAACTAGCGATGGCTGTGATTTTGGACTTTGGGGAGAGTTCATTTAATGCACTTATATTTTTATCAAACTAAACCGAAAAAGGAAAGAAGAAGAAGGAAAAATAAAGACAAAAAAAATAAAGAAGAAAGAAGAAAAAAAGAAAAAAATATAATAATAATAATAATAATAATATAATAATAATAATACAAAATGATGTTTACAAAGAGTAGTAGTATCATAAATTGAAAATAATTTATGCTTGATAATTTGAATGGTCAAGTATAATATGTATTCAATACACTTGAAAGAAATTAAAAAAGAGATTTTGAAATTAATCTAACAATGATAATAAAGTTAAACTTTTATTAAATGATAATTTTTATACATTCCATAAATTATTCTTATTACTTCCATATCTAGTTTTTAGTCAACTTCTTATAATAAATATTAAATACCTTGAACACCTTACTAATCTTATATCTTATCTTATATAAATATATAAAAATCAAAACATTAGACAAAAAAGAAAATATTCACTATAGATGTTCTATTTTTTACACGTGTACAATCATGAATAAATGATATGTGTTGTATGATCATGAATAAATGACATGTGTCATTTAATAAAAACATTTTATTTTATTTGAGTTGATGCATTTTTAATTTTAAAAAAGTAAATTTATTTAATTTAGATTATTACATTTATTCTCTTTTAAATATTCATTACTTTTACCTTATAAAAATAAGTTTCAATTCCATTTGTAATCAAAATTATTTTTTTTTTTACCTTAAATCACTCTCAATTAAATTTTATTCTTAATTTTTCACACTAGCATCAACATTATAAATAGGAATATGTTTTTGTCCATTAAAGAAAATAGTATTGGACGTTTGTTCTATAATTCTATTATATTCCATTTGTCTTTTTTCTTTTATTTGTTCCATTGATATGTTTCTTTTTCTTCCATTTATTTGTTTCTTTTTATTTAAAAGTGTGATTTCTTTTATTATTTTTTAATATTAAACCTCGGCTTTTAGCAAAAAAAAAAAACTAATCTACTTTTAGTTTTTGGAATAATATTAATATAATATACAAATATGTTGGTATGTCTTAAAAATTAATGTAAACATTTCATACACAATATAAAATGGCTTGCTTCATTTTATCTTTATAGTTAATTTTTAATTTATTTTTTAAGGAAGTAATTTAAAATTTTTATGTGCAAATATATATACGTATGCTACGTGATTAATATTGATTATAAAGTTTTACTAGCTTTTCCAATTGATAACTAGTTGTTATCAAGAACACTTCTGGTCTCAAATACCATAACGAAGGATAACTGCCATGAAGAAAATAGGATATGGTACACAAGGGAATGTTCAAACAAATATGGATGGCTCGCACTAATTAGTTTTGCATGGGATTAATAATTTCTAAATTTCAATTATTCAAATACCAAATGAAATTTAATTATCTTATACATATAAATGAAAGCAAAATTTAATTCGTTATCTAAATTATAAATGTATTGATTTCTTAAATATTATTATATGTAATGAGAATTATGCTAATTGATTTGCTTGGTCATTTCTTTTGAAAATTCAAAACAAAATTGAAGTTCATATTAATCACTTAATGTACAATCTCCATGAATTACCTCTAATTAAATTAATTGGTGCCTTTTAAGTTTGAGAAATGCGTTAGAAATGTATTGATTTTATTGGAGTAAATTGAACAAAAGAGATAATAAATTATTACATTATTAGAGATTTGTTATTTACCTATCAATAGGCCTTGATAGTTTGGAAAAATGGATCCAATAATAAGAAATTGTGTTAATAGGCATAAGGTTTTTAAGAGTAAATTTATTTTTTAAAATTTAAAGTAAAAATTAAGTTTCCAGATAGTATTAGTATTGATAATCAAGTGTTATAGACAAAACAAAGTTAAATGAGGATTTAAACATCTCAAGAGATTAAGAGTTAAATTTTGTTTTATTTGAGTAATTTATACAGTAAATATAATATTACAATCATTTCCTTATAAATAGCCAATGTTTTTGCCTTTTATGAATAAGTTACAATTCAAGTTGTAATTAAAATTTAATTTTTCAATATTGTTTACCTTAAATTGCTCACAATTAAATTCCATTCTTAGCTTCTAACATTCAACATAGACACTACATAAGAATAGAAGTTTGCTTTGATGTATTACTATTTAATAATTAATACTAAAAAAAATTTAAATTTAAATTATTATTAGTAGACCAAATTTCAATTTTATATATATTATCATTCTAATATTACAATACTACATTAAATGAAAGATTTCTTTTCTATCTGATGAGAAAATAATTTGCGTTACTTTCAATTAATTAATTTATTAAAAACATTTTTAAAAAATTATTATCTATCAACTATTTGACATTCGAACAAAAGTTTTATAAAATGTGAAAACTATATAGTCATTAAATTAATAACTATATACTTTTTATAAAATTTTATTAATTTCATTACCTTATTTAGATAAAATTTATCCTACATTAAATTAGTACCATATACTCTTGATTTGATTTTTATATTATTTAATATTTTATATTTATAATCTAGTCTCAAATATAATCTTAAAATATATATTAAAATATATGTACATATTAGCAGGAAAAAGTGATATGTACAAGTATAAAATAAATGTGCTTGCCAATAAAATTTTTTAATTTTATTATTTAATGGTTAATTAACAAAGATAAATATCAATGAATTAACTGCAATCAAAATATTAGATTTTTTTAACATATAAAATTAAAATTTTAAAATTAATTTTAACATTTATTTTTAGATTATAAATTCTCTTAACATTTTTGTTTGGTTGATGAATTCATAAAAATTAAAATAACTTATTTTAAAATGAGTGATTGTCCAATCATGAACTAATGTTATATTTTTATATGATTTTATCACATATTTTACACTAAAATCCAAATCTAAGTTACCAAACCTAATATATAGGTTGTTGAAAAAAAATAAAGACAAAATATGCTTTCCAATTTTAAATGAAATTTTGTAAGGCAAATTTTTTATATTTTGATTTAATATTGAAATAAATACAATAACATCATATAAATTTAGTTAAATAAATATAATATTATCATGCTAAATTTAATTAATTAAAATAATTTTATAAAAAATAAAAATACTCAGATCACAAACTAGTAAAAGTTTATATTTGATGCATGATATTGTATAATTTTTATACACTATTAGTCAACCATAAAATCAAATATCGTTAATGAGTAAAACTAAAAGAGGTCAAGTCTTTAAAAATAAATATTAATAATTTTTATATTTAATTAAATATTAATTAGAATTATTAGAATTCCTTACTTGTCTCCAAGGACGGATCCAAGATTTTTTTCTCAGCAAACTTACTATATAATATATTTACTTAAAATTTCTTATTTAATGTGAAAATAATGTTTTCTAAATTAAAGGTAAAACAAGCAATTAACAAGAAAATTTGAAATATTTCTTACAATATCAAATATATAAAAAGTTTAAATACAAACTAACACAAATACAACAAAGATTTATAATATTGAATACACCGAAAGTTTAATTATCAAATAAACACAAACACAACAATATTGTCTTTTTTTTCAAATGACAATAATACTTTATAATTGAGTTGAATAGTTTTCATAGTTCAAAAATAGATAAATTTTTTAATTGTTAGTATGAAAAAAAAATTTAATTTTGTTAAATTATATCTCTACAATATTATTTTACACTAAATTTATATTATTAAGAATTTTAAATAGTTTTAAATAAACACCTTATTTTTAGTAAAAAAAAATCTTATCACATTATATATATATATGTAATATATATTATATTAAATGATACAAAGTTATCAGATAAAATATGCTAATATGAATGCTTACATGGATAGTCTCTTTTATGATGCACATATGATAATGTTTATATTACATTATTTGTCAACTAACTTTATTTAATATTTTTAAATTATTATTTAAATTCAAATCAAAATCTATAAAAGATTGAAAATTTTCTATAAATTTCAAATTTAAATATTTTAAATAATAATTTGTCTTATCTTTTAAATTTTAATTAGAGTTCTAAATAAATATGCTTAGTAAATTTATGTATGCTTTTAAACAATTCTATTTAAGAAATTAATTGAATTTAATATGTTGGGATAACGATTAAAATTCAAATCAAACTCTATCAAAAAATGAAAATTTTAGATAAAATTTGAAATTAAATATGTTAAATCATAATTAACCTTTTCTTTTAAATTTAATCATAGTTCAAAATATAAAAATATATATATAGATACTTTATTTTATCTTGTCATAACGTCTAGATCTGGAGATCTATCGCTAGACATTGACTTAAGGAGTTACCACCAAGCTTTTTTTTTAGCTAGGTGTAATTAGCCACCTAAAAAATTTATCATTTCAAGAAACACATAAGCTTAAGGGTCTGTGAAAGAATAGGTTCAAGTCTATTGACCAGAACAGGGTTCGAAAGTTCAGTTACGTGTGAGAAAGCTTATAGCACCCTCACAACGCCCATCGAAAAATGGTACAAGCTTAATTTTGTGTTATCCAATAAGCCTTAAAAATTTACTAAGTAATTAACTATTAGAAATTATTCTCAATTGACTCTAATACTTTTAGCAAAAAATTGAGAAAATTCCCTCACCTCAAGAGTATGCAAAGAGACTACTGTTTCACTTGCAGAGGCTCTATCGTCGGATTATTTAACAATAAAGAAAATTTAAACAAAAAGAAAAAAAAGGAAAAGAAATAAAAAAATAAAAAAAATGATTCAGCTTTAGATATAAATCCTTTTCTCTTCCAAAATTCATTACTTTTGTACAAAGAAAATTGATACTTTCAACTTTTTCTCAAAAAAACCTTTTTCTTTAAAAATTATTTTTTAAAAAAATTGATAATTTCAACTTTTCCTCAAAAATATTTTTTAGAAAAAAAACTTATTTTCAAAGAAAATTGATACTTTCAACTTTTCCTCAAAAATATTTTTTAGAAAAACTTATTTTCAAGGAAAATTGATACTTTCAATTTTTTCTTAAAAATATTTTTTTTGAAGACTTATTTTCAAAAAAAATTGATACTTTCAACTTTTCCTTAGAAATTTTTTTTTGAAATTTTATTTAAAGAAAATAATAAAATAAAATAAAATAAGAAATACTAAATAATTCTAATCTAATAAATAAATAATAATAATAATAAATAAACAAATAAATAAACCCTGGAACGGCTCGGCTCGACTCTGCTTGAGACAGAAAGGGCGGCTTGAAGATGCGGCTCAGGGGTATCGGCTCCGCTCTAGGGGTCGGCTAGCACTCAGGTCACACGTGGGTCAGCGCTCAGGTTAGGTTGCCCGATTTCAAAATACGCGAATCGTCTGAGAACAGTAATGCCAAAACAACATCGTTTTCAGCAAGTATAAAAGGTTATAACCTCAATTTTTCAGTAGATCACTCATTCTTTCTCTCTCTCTCTTCCTTTTTTTTCCTCTTCCCTCTCTTTAAATAGACGAAGAACTTCGGTTGAATCTCATCAGATTCTAAAAAAAGTCATCGAAATCTAGGTTTTTCACCGAAAGTTCACCAGAAAGTTAGTCGGTTTCTGAAAATAGTTGCCAAAAACTAGGTAGCTAGCCAAAAAATTCAACCGGTGCTGAAAAATTCATCAAAAAATTCAAACTTGACCGAAAAATTCAACGAAAATCTGAAAATTTTTCAAAAATTTTTTAAAAAAAAAACCTAAAATTAAAAAAAAATTTCCCACCGATTTCTAAAGCTATTCTAACGCACCAAAATCCTTTTTTAGCTTCTGTTTCTTCTCTGTGTGTCCCCTTTTCTATTCTATTCTAGCATCTATTTATAGAGATTAATCAAAAGAGTTTCTGATCAATCTCAATTCCCTATTGGATTGGGATTCAATCATTGGATTGGGATTCAACAATTGAATCCAATCTGGACTCTGATTGAATCCTAAATTCATGGTAGAACTCTAGTTTTTATCCTAATCCCAATTCCAATCGGTAAACAGAAAAAGAAAGAAAGAAAAAGAATAAATAAATAAATAAATAAATAAATATAATATATTAATTAATAAATAAATAATAATAATAGATATACAATAATAATAGTAGATATATTAACATATAAGTAATAATAAAAATATATATTAATAAATAGTAATAATAAATAAATAAATAATACAAAAATAAAAAATAAAATAAAAAATAAAATAAAACAAACTAAAATGGGCTTACCACCAGGCCCAATTGATCCGGGCTTGGACCAAATTGGGTGTCTACAGCTGCCCCTCTTTGTACATTTTCTGTGAAATAGAAATTGTGCAAAGACGTAGACACACATTCAAGACTCAACTTGACACTTTTTTTTTTGCTTTTTTTTTTTAAATTTTAATAAAAGCTCTTTTAAGTAAAGGCTTAATGACAGATACTCAACAACTTTGAAAGAATAAACAAAGGCTCCTCTAAGCAGAGGCTCAATGACTTTGGAAAAATAAATAACTCCTCTAAATAGAGGCTCAACAATTTCAGAAAAATAAACAAAGCTCCTCTAAACAAAAGCTCAACGATTTCAGAAAAATAAACAAAGCTCCTTTAAACGGAGGCTTAACAACTTTTAAAAATAAAAGGCTCCTCTAATCAAAGGCTCAACGACTTTTGAAAAGATAAACAAAGCTCTTCTAAACAGAGGCTCAACGACTTTGAAAAAATAAATAAAGCTCCTCTAAACAGAGGCTTAACAACTTTTAAAAATAAAAGGTTCCTTTAATCAAAGGCTCAACGACTTTTGGAAAATAAATTGCTCCTCTGAACAGAGGCTCAATGACTTTTGAAAAGTAAATTACTCCTCTAATCAGAGGCATTACAACTTTGAAAAATAGATTACTCCTCAAAATAGAGGCATTACAACTTCAAAAAATAAATTGCTCATTGACAATCATGTCTAAAGGAGTTGAAAATCGTGTTTGAAAGAATTTCAGGAGATTTTGCCGAAAGGTCTTACAAATCAACTCTGATACCGAGAGATATCCTATTTCAAAGATTAGAAACTTACCTGACAAGCTTTTTTTCAAATTTGAAAATGTCTTCACATCTGTCTTTTCTAAGTGGGATGTTGGAATACCCTGCTTCTTGAATTTATGCATTATATTTTCTTGAATGTAGTATATGTTATGCAAATGCATGTGAAATTCAATGCATGCTATACAAATGTTGGCTAATTGATTCCTATTCAATTGTGGTACTCAAGTTTCTCAAGCTCTTTTCTTAGGCCTCAAACTCTTGATTCTTCAAAAATCAAGTTACTTTATTCTTTTAAGATTGAGCCAGTGTAACTCTAAATAATCTCTTCCATTTAGTTCTCACATTCTTTCTGTAAGAAGATCTCTTTCCAAATTTAATGTCTTTTTCAAGAACTGAACATCTCAAATTTGCTTTTATCACTCTGGACCTTTTCAATGTAATATAGTAATCTTTCAAGTTATTATTTATTTATCAATCATTATTTCAATATCAAAATGTAAGAATGTATTCACACATTTCTTCCATTGCAAGGTATTAATGAGAAAAAAATAAGAATGATTAGGAAACAGTCAACAGAAAAGACACACAAAGAGTGAAGTAGAATATCTTTTATTAGCAAAAATGTTGGCAAACTTTGGCTAAGAAAGAATTACAAGGATAAGAATAGGGAGACAATGCCCAAAAATGAACAATCGGACAATCATAATAACACATCTCAAGGTTTTTCTGAAAACCCAACCATCCGATGCATTTAACAACTTAGAGCTCTCCGAATTTGCTAGCCTCTATACCAATGGGTTTTCACATTTGATGCTATATTTTCCTTATCTAAGTGCCTTTTCAGGTTTTTAACTTAGATAAACCCCTCTATGACTCAAACTGCCCTTTTAGGGTTTTCGCCTTGAGTTCTCTTTTTTCATTCACTTTTTTTCATTTTTTTTCATTTTTTTTCATTTTTTTCATTTCATTTTTTTCTTTTTTTTTCAAGCATAGTATTTCTTCACAGTATCAAAATTTATAGGATGGGGTAAATCATTCTATCCATCTCAATCAGTTTCAATGTTTCACCCGAGAAAGCTCGTTTCACCACATACGGTCCTTCCCAATTCGGAGTCCATTTTCCTCTATTACTTTTCTGGGTTGGAAGGATTCTCTTTAAAACCAACTCTCCTTTTCGAAAGCAATAGGGTCAAATCTTTTTGTCATGAGCCCTCATCATTCTTTTTTGGTATAGCTGACCATGGCACAATGCAGTCAATCTTTTTTTTTCTATGAAATTTAATTGTTCATAGCATTCTCGAATCCATTCATCTTCTTCCAACTCAACTTCTTTTAGAACCCTCAAGGATGGGATCTCCACTTTCACTGGTAGTACAGCTTCCATCTCATAAACCAAAGAAAATGGGGTTGCCTCAGTAGAGGTACGAACTGACGTTCAATATGCATGCAGTGCAAATGGTAACTTCTCATACCAATCTTTATAAGTCTCGGTCATCTCTTCAAGAATTTTTTTTATGTTCTTATTGACTGCCTCAACTGCCTCATTCATTTTCGGATGGTATGGTACCGAGTTATGATGCTTGATCTTGTATTGAGCACATATTTCTTGCATCATCTTACTATTTAAATTTTTGGCATTATCTGAAATAATTATCTTTGAAAGTTCATATCTATAGATAATCTCTCTCTTTATGAACTTACAAACTACAGATATTGTTACATTTGTATATGATGCTGCCTCCACCCATTTTGTGAAGTAATCCATCATCACAAAAATAAATCTATGCCCATTAGAAACCTTTGGGGTGATAGGACCAATGACATCCATGCCCCACATTGAGAATGGCCAAGGTGGTGCCATAACATGTAAAGTAGATGGCAGAGCATGGATCTTATCAGCATATATCTGGCATTTATGGCATTTACGAGCATAATCAATGCATCACTCTTTATTGTCAATCAGTAGTATCCTGCTCTCATGATCTGTCTCACCATCATATGTCTACTGGCATGTGCCCCACATATTCTATCATGTACCTCTTCAATGATTTTTCTTGCTTCAGCCTTACTTACGCATATTAGTAATACTTGATCATGACTTCTTTTATACAGAAAATCTCCATCCATGAAAAAATTCATAGCTAATCTTCGGACGACCCTTTTATCATTTTTTGTTGCTTGAATTAGGTATTGTTGATCCTTAATATACTGTAAGATATCATAATACCAGGGCTTTTCATTTTTCTCCTTTTCTACATTAGAGCAATGAGCTGGCATATCTTTAACATCTAGCCTGATGGGTTAAATGTCAGTATTATCATTAATTTGAATCATTACGGCCAAAGTAGCTAGGGCATCGATAATCAAATTCTCTTTTCGAGGTAAATGATCAAACTGAATATCTTCAAATTACTTTATCAACTCTAAAATACACTTATGATATGAAATGAGTTTTGAATCTCTCGTCTTCCATTCCCCTTTCAACTGATATATAACTAGAGCTAAGTCTCCAAACACTTTTAATGCTTTCACTCTTCTATCTATAGCAACTTATAAACCCATGACACATGCTTCATATTCAGCAATGTTATTTGTGTAATTAAAATTTAACCTTGCTATTATAAAGCAGTATTGTTCTTCTGAAGAGATCAGAATTACCCTAATTTTTTGTCCCAAGGCATTGATAACTTCATCAAAATACATTCTCCAACACTTTTCCCTATGCTCCCCTTTCTCTAGTTAAAAAATAGTCATTAAATCTTCATCAAAAAATTCTAACCTTATTGGTTCATATTCTTTAGTAGCACGATCTGTGAGAAACTCCGTTATAACGCCCCATTTTATTACCTTTTGGCTTACATATATAATATTATATTCAGAGAGCATTACTTGCCATCTAGTAATTCTTCTAAACAAAGAAAGCTTTTCGAAGATGTATTTAATTGGATCCAATTTTACTATGAGCCATGTGGTATAATAGAGCATCTACTGTCTGAGTCTTTTGGCAGTCCACGTTAATGCACAACATATTTTCTCCAACAAGGAATACTTGGATTCATATTCTGTGAACTTTTTACTTAGATAGTAAATAGCTCTCTCCTTTTGGCTAGACTCATTTTGTTACCCTAGCACACATCTCATTGAATTTTCACACACTGTCAAGTATAGAATTAAAGGTTTCCTTGAAACAGGTGGCACCAACACTAAAGGGTTTGACAAGTATTACTTAATTTTATCAAAAGCCACTTGACATTTCTCATCTCATTTTTCAAGTTATTCTTACGAAAAATCTTAAATATAGGATCACATTTGTAGGTAAGCTGAGAGATAAATCAAAAAATGTAATTTAATCTTTTCAGAAAGCCTCAAACTTCTTTTGGTGTACTCGGAGGTGACAAATTTTGAATGGCCTGTATCTTGTTCGGATCGACTTCAATTTCTCTTTCACTGACCATAAAACCTAGTAACTTCTCTGACTTTACCCCAAAGGTGCACTTGACTGGATTTAACTTGAGCTGGAACCTTTTCAATCTCTCAAATAACTTTTTAAGGCTGGTGACATGATCTTCATTCTCGTAAGATTTTGCAATCATATCATTTACATACACTTCAATCTCTTTGTCCATCATGTCATGAAAGAGTGTTACCATGGCCCTTTGATATGTTGCCCCAGTATTCTTTAACCTAAAAGGTATGACTTTGTAACAAAAGCTTTCTCACATAGTCACGAAAATGGTCTTTTCCATATCATCTGTAGCCATTTTTATCTGATTATACCTTGAGAAACCATCCATAAAAGAGAAAATTAAATGCCTAGTCGTGTTATCTACCAGTGTGTCGATATGAGGTAAAAAAAGTTATCCTTTGGATTAGTCCTATTCAAATCACGATAGTCTACACACATTCGTATATTTTTATCTTTTTTAAAAACTAGTACTATATTGGCTACCCACTCTAGATACTTAGCCACTTGTAGAAAACCTACATCAAACTGTTTCTTCACCTCTTCTTTAATCTTTAGTAGCATTTCAGGCTTCATTCGTCTCAATTTTTGCTAAACTAGCTTACATCTGGCTTTAAGGGCAATCTATGTTCTACTATCTCCATGCTCAACCTTGGCATATTCTGGTAAGACCAAGCAAACATATCTATAAATTTTTGAAGTAGATCTATCGAACGTTGTCTATCTCCTAATGAAAGTGAAGTGCCAATTCTGACATCTTTCTTATTCTCTTCATCTCTCAAATTCACTAAGTTAACTATCTTCTGATGAGGCTCAATTAACTTATTTTCATGTTCAATCAATCTCATTAGGTCTAAAGGCATAACATATTCCTCAGAATATTTTTCAATGTCAAGTTTATAGTGTTAATTGAATTCTCAAAACTAACCTCTTTATTGTTATCATAATTATCTTCATATTTATTTAAGGACCTGAAATTGAATGAAATGGGATAGGTTGGCAAGATGTGTTTGGAAATATGGCAATAATGAATACACAAGAAGAAATGAATGAAAATGCATCCTTCTTAATCTTTATTAAAATAATAATAAAAAAGATAAATGACCCAAACAAAAAAGATCACCCCAATGCATTGGGCAATAGCTATTGAAATGTTACAATTACATTGCATTAGTTTCAAAAGTCAAAGGCACTTCAATGGCACTCTAATTGTTTAGCTCATAATCTGGCAGACAAAGGTGAACCCACCTTTCTTGATTAAGCCCCACTTCATCTTCAATAACATGAATAGTTAACTGGGCAAAAGCTCTTTTCATGTTTTTTTTTGTATTTGAGTACATGAATTATCCAGGTTTGAAAGTCTCGTATAGGTGTGGGATGACCATTAGTATTACTGTTTTACCTGCTGGCTTTTTCTTGATCTCCCATTATGTTACTTCATAGCCTAGGCCTAACCTTTCACTATTGTCTACCACTATCGGGGGTTCCCTTATTCTTTGTAAGTTATTGCCCAGCCCTAATCCTAGATACCAGCCCTTATTGATGACTTGGCTCATCACTATTCTTAAAAAAGATTGATTTTTAAGTCTTTCATCTACAGAATTTACTAATTTAAAAGATCGATAGGAGTATTCTACTACTTCTTTGGTAGCTTTTACATATGGAGCATTCAACAGTTGGGTCACCAGCATGTCTTCCTCTCTAATTATCACTACCAATTGACCTTCTACATTAAACTTGATCTTTTGGTGCAAGGTAGAGGGCACGCACCTGCCATGTGAATCTATGGCCTTCCCAGTAGACAACTGTAAGAGGGAGAGATATCCATCACTTGAAACTTCACATTAAAAGTGCATGACCTAATTTGTAAGGGCATCTCGATATCTCCCAAGACTTCTCTTTTGGTTTCATCAAAAGCTCTCACAATCATCTGACTGTCTTTCACATGAGAGTAATCAATGGGTAACTTTGCCAAAGTTGACATAGGCATGACATTGATAGCAGAGCAATTATCAATAAAGACCTTGACTATGATATGACTCTGGCACTTGACCGTGATATGAAAAGCCTTAGCATTTCTCTTTCTTTCTGAGGAAATCTCATCATCGTTGAATGAAATATAATTTGGTATGACTAGATTTTTAGCCAGGTGGTTCATATATTCAACATATACATTATATGCCACATATGCCTGGTTCAATACTTTCAGCAGGGCATTTTGGTGTGGCTCTGAATTTAATAGTAGTGATAGTAATGAGATTTGTGCTTACATTTTGTTCAACTGTTCAACAACTAAATACTCTCTATGTTTTACCAATTTCAAAAATTCACAAGCTTCTTTTTCTTACACTTACTTCGGACGATCTTTCTCAGGTTCTACTTCAGGGTTATTTCATCCTTCTTCTTCCTTGGCTTTCTCTCTTCTAGCCTTTTCCAATATTTTTAAAGTGTAGCACTTTTCACTTCGGGTAATACCTCCTACACCAGTTATATTAGAGGCGTAAGCTTTAGAGACATCCCTTTTATACCTTTGGACTATTGTATCGTAACCATATTTTCATGGTACAATTTTATCATCCTTATATGGAAAAGGACTTAGAACTTTAAAAGTTATTGACCTGGGAATGAGTTTGTCTATAATTGACTTTGGCTTATTCCTACAATGAATTATCATCGGCTTTGGAAATAGCTTTGTAGGCTTATCAGTCATGGACACTTTAACACTTTTTAAGTCTTTTTCTTTTTCGTAAACCTTTATCTGGTATGAATTTAAGAACTTTTGTACCTTTTGGTGAAACTACTCACAAGTTTTGATAGAGTGACCCATTGCCCCACTATGATATTTACAATAGTACCGATTAAATATACTCCATGATAGCTGTGTGGACTCACTGGTTGTATCATGTTAGCTTTCCATAAAACATCAAACAGTTGATTGAGAGGTGTCTTAATGTCCACCATTTTTTTCTTTAAATGGCACTCCTGTTTTTCACTCAAAACATTCACATTATGATTAGGCAAAAGATTGCCACTAATATTTGGTATGGTCACCCCTCTTGTATCAAAGCTAATCATTCCATCCTTAATCAACCGTTGCACTTTGTATTTCAAGGTGATGCAATTTTTAGTGGAGTGACAGCAATCCTATAGTGATAGTCACAATGGGCTATAAGATCATACCACTTAGGGTAAGATGGCTTGAGGGGTTCTAATTTACTAAGAGCAATCAGATGACTGTTATAAAACTCACGATATAATTCTGTATAAGTCATTGGGATTAGGTCAAATACAGGTTTTTTGTGAGTAGTTCGTTGCTCTCGTGAACCACCCATTAGGCTAGCTAGACGAGTTTGAGGTCTTGGGGTAGGCTGAGTGCTAGGACTATATTTGGTATTCTGAGGCCTAAGGGGAGGTTGCTATGTTTGGGGATAAGATGACTATACAAATGGTTGGTATGGGTAAGAGGAAGTGTTATTTACAGCAGGGTAATATGAAAGGTATCCTTACGGTGAGTAGGGTTGATAACCCTCAAATTGTTATCTATCAAAGCTCATAGCTTAAGCTTCAGTCTCTTTCTTCTTCGGGTCTTTTTTGTTGGATGCTCTACTCCTTTTAACTTACCATTCTTAATGGCACTCTCGATAATTTCTCTCGAAATTACCATATCAATAAAATTTTTAGTTGCATTCCCTATCATCTTTTTATAATAGAGAGGTTTCAAAGTGCTAACAAACAGCACTGTAGTTTTTTTTTTAGTCAGAAGAGGTTGTACATGAGAAGCTGCATCTCTCCATCTCTAGGTATATTCTTTAAAAGACTCATTTACCTTTTTCTCTAGGTTCTGTAAAGATAAACGATCAGGAGCTAGATCAATAATATGTTGATATTGACTGATGAAGTCATAAGCTATATCCTTCAAGAACGAATGCGGGTTCTGTCCAACTGACATACCACCTAGCAACAGAGCCTGTAAGGCTATCTTGAAGAACATGCATTAATAGTTTTTCATTATGGGCATGGGCTGCCATCTTTCGGTAATACATGGTGATATGAGTTTTGGGGCATTTCGTACCATTAGATTTCTCAAATTTTGGTACTTTAAACTTTAGTGGAATGACTATATCCAGAACTAAGCACAGCCTAGTAGCATCAACAGAACTATAAAATCCAATCTTTTCTACAGCCTGTAACCCTTGTTCAAGCATACTAATCTTTGGATCTTTTTGAGACTCCGCCACTTTTACTTTTTTTTTCTCCTTATTTTTCAAGTCATCTAGATCAAGAATCGATTCTACTATATTTTCAGTAAAGACAGGATTTACATAGCTATGGCAATACCCTGGATTGAAGGCTGATGGCATTCCAGGATATATAGGATATGTGAAGTGTTGTGGTGGAACCTCTTGTGTAAACTGGGCTTGAAATGGACCAAAACCTAGAGGATACAAAGGGTCAGCCACTTATTGTGATGGGGGGCCTTGTTGGCTTATGTTTTTTTCTATTCATTTTTCCTTGTTCAGTTTATTGAGAGCATCTAGAATCTTGCTCAACTCATTCTTAATCTTTTCCTGTGCTTTTGTAACTTTTTAAATCTGTGAAAATTTTCTTACTCCATCTGTCTGGCTTTGGCTCTTGTGTTATATCAATGGATAGAGTTCTCACTAGATGGAGCTATCCTTGAACCTTGAATATCATATCTTAGAATTAGTAAATTTATATGACTATCTCATGGTTACTTTGTTAAGTGTAATGAGTGATAATGTAATAAATGAAAATGCAAGTATACAAAAAACATTTGCCTTAAGACGATATTTAACTAAAAGATTTCATTTATTCCAAAAAACTTTTATTTATATTGAGTTTATCATCCTTGAATTATAACCATAAATTTACTTGATTTGTTTATACTGGGCCTTGGCTTCTTCGATGAAATTTAATAGACACTACCCATGCTCTCCTACTAGGGTCACCACTTGTTTCAATGCCTATGCCTCTTCCACTATCTTTCTCGCCTTGCATACCCTTTTACAAATTTGGGTCGTTAGGTGCTCAATGTATTTCTGTCTTCTTAAGTTTTTTCTTTTACCACACCAAACTTGGTATGATAACTCTCTATGCTCTCTAACCAATGCAGTAATATGGTCTTTTTGTTCATTTAACTTTTATCTTAGCATGTTTAGATAACTATTTAGCATGTTATTCTCTGTCTGTACTTAGGTACTTTTTTCTTCCAATTTAGCATATTCTTGTTTCAATCTTGCATTCTCTTCAGTCAGCTAAATAATGGTTATCTCTTTGGCCCTTTCTCTCATACATAACCTTTTATATTTTTGGTGTAGCTTTACTAAGTCTTTAATGATTGTATCACATTCTCTAGTAATCTTGTAAACTCTAGCTTCATGACTTTTGGCTCTATCTTTCCACT
The DNA here is from genome assembly GCF_047325235.1 of Durio zibethinus. NCBI lineage: Eukaryota > Viridiplantae > Streptophyta > Magnoliopsida > Malvales > Malvaceae > Durio > Durio zibethinus. The sequence continues at coordinate 17,131,057 of NC_143176.1, forward strand.
GGTCTTTTTCTTCTCGAAGCTTCTAGATTTCTTACTTTAACTTATCCTTTTCAGACTTGAAATCTTTTGTCACAAGCTCTAATTCTGATAGTGTCTCTTCAAGCTTTCCTTCTGTTGGTGGTTGAAAGCTTTCATAAGTGAATACCATTTTCTGTTTTCTTTTTGCTTTCCAAAGCAAATACCCTAGAGTGACTTTATTAGTAAACGGTCTAAGACTCACTATTCGAGGATTTTTCCATGCTTTAATCATCTTATTCATCCTCTGAAATGCTTTTGGCTCACTGTAAGAGAAATTAAACTGATGAAGCCCATACGTCATAGAAATGAACTGTTCTGCCTCAAACTGCCTTCTCACTAGAAGTGGTGTATAATTTGTTGCTCCCCATAAACCCAAAAGTGAGACCACTGTATTATCCCCACACTGATACAACATAGGTTCACGATTCATCCACGGGGCCAACCATCTTACTTCGACACTGGTCAATTTTTGTAGGAAAGTTATCCATTCCTTTTAGACTTTTGTTCTGACCACCCACTTTCATAAAATTCTTTGATCGGAGCTCGATTATGGACATAAAGCTTCGAGAAAGCACCTTTTCTTTATTCGAAATGACTTTTCATCCATAAGTATAATAACTGTATGCAACCTATAAAGTGCCTTCCATTCTGACACAGTAACTCAAAGATCTGATAGTCTTTGTTAATATTATTATTGAAGGGTTACAGTCATTGATCACACTCTCGAAAAAGTTAACCACTGCTATCTCAATATAACCTAAAACTTTTAAAAATATCACCATTCCATATATAGCTAAGGTAATCGTTGGCATATTGCACTAGAAACTTATAAAAGATCTTTCAAGGTAGGCAAACCTATTCTTGTTTCTTCTTTGTATGAGAATCCACAACTTCTTTGTCTATCCCCATGAGTTGAGCCAAACCCTTACGAAATCTTGACTTGTGTTTTTTGACATATATCTTATCAAGAGCTTTGAGGTGCAAACCTAATAAAATCAAATATTCTTCGATGGTTGGAGTCATATCAACTTCATTAAAGATGAAACACTTGTATGCAGGATCCCAGAATTACGCTACAGCTCTGATTAGTTGATCGTTGATAACTACTATAAGAAGATGTGCTATATGCCCATGTCTCTGGCAAAATTGCTCTTATCTTGACGGACTCATCTTCTTTCATATATTAACCAAATCCTTTAGATTATTTTATTTAAAGAGGATAGATGTTTCTTGAGATAGGATAGAATCATGTCTGATTGGCAAGCAATCCCTCATCTTTAGTTGAATTTTTTTTTATTAGACCCTTACTTCGTTGGGTGACTCACAAGGTGCTAATATAGATGAAAGATAAACTAGTCGTTCTGTGGAGTCCATAAAAAATTTTTGTTGAAGACCATCTTTCAAGCAAATGTATTTTATGTAACTTTATGATATGAGCGTGAACCAATGCAAAAGAATGAAAGAAAAGGTTAGTATGCCCAAGAAAAAAAATGAATAAATAAAAAACCAAGTAAATTAAAACATCACACAGAATAAAAAGAATGAACCCTATGCTTCTGGTTAATTCTAAAAGGGAAGATTGATGGCTCTATCTATAAATTAGGCAGTCTTAAGGTTCACTATATGTGGTTTGAGGTTAAAGTCTAAAGGTTCCCAAATTGCTCCTTACATTATTATCCATCACAGACTAGTAAGGCACCCTAATCCTTACCCATTACAGGCTACAAGCGAAAAAGATATTTGAGTGGGAGTATTTCGTTAGCCATTACGGAGGCATTAAACCTCACGAAAGTAATAAGTACTTTACTCCCTCCTAGAGGGACGGAGCTTGGGTATAGAGCTTATGTTATGCATATGCATACGAATGACATAATTAATAAAGTAAATAAACATGAATGAATAAAAAAATCTATACAAAAGGTTCAATTTTATTAGGCTTTTGGATAACACAAATTTATTTACTGGCCTGACTCTCAGACATCCCCAGCGGAGTCACCAAGCTGTCATAACATCTAGATCCGGTGATCTATCGCTAGACATTGACTTAAGGAGTCGCCACCAATCTTTTTTTTTAGCTAGTTGTGATTGACCACCTAAAGAATCTATCCTTTCAAGGAACACCTAAGCTTAAGGGTTCGTGAAAGAATATGTTCAAGTCTGTTGACCAGAACATGGTTCGAAAGTTCGGTTACGTGTGAGGAAGGTTATAACACCCTCACAATGCCCATTGAAAGATGGTACCAGCTTAATTTTGTGTTATCCAATAAGCCTTAAAAATTTATCAAGTAATTAACTATTAGAAATTATTCTCAATTGACTTTAATACTTTTAGCAAAAAATTAAAAAAATTCCCTTACCTCAAGAGTATGCAAAGAGACAACTGTTTCACTTGTAGAGGCTCTATCGTCGGATTATTTAACATTAAAAAAATTCAAGAAAATAAAAAAAAAGAAATAAAAAAATAAAAAAATGATTTAGCTTTAGATATAAATCCTTTTCTCTTCAAAAATTCATTGCTTTTGTACAAGAAAAATTGATATTTTTAACTTTTCTCAAAAAAAACCTTTTCCTTAAAAAATTATTTTCAAAGAAAATTGATACTTTCAATTTTTCCTCAAAAATATTTTTTTAAAAAAAAACTTATTTTCAAGGAAAATTAATACTTTCAACTTTTCTTCAAAAATATTTTTTAGAAAAACTTATTTTCAAGAAAAATTGATACTTTCAACTTTTCCTTAAAAATATTTTTGTTAAGACTTATTTTCAAGGAAAATTGATACTTTCAACTTTTCCTTAGAAATATTTTTTTTGAAATTTTATTTAAAGAAAATAATAAAATAAAATAAAATAAAATAAAATAAAATAAAATAAAAAATACTAAATAATTCTAATCTAATCAATAAATAATAATAATAATAATATAATAATAATAAAGAAATAAAAAAATTATGGAACGGCTCGGCTTAGCAGCTCGACTCGGCTCAACTTGAGACAAAAAAGACGGCTCGAAGAAGCAGCTCGGAGGGGTCGGCTCGACTCGGCTCGGCTCCAGGGGTCGGTTAGCACTTGAGTCACACGCGGGTTAACGATCGGTAGGGTTGCCCGATTTCAAAACACGCGGATCCTCTGAGAACAGTAACGCCAAAACCACGTTATTTTCAGCAAGTATAAAAGGTTATAACCTTGATTTTTCAGCAAATCACTCCTTCCTTCCCTCTCTCTTCCCTTCCTTTCCTCTTCCCTTTCTTTCCTCTTTCTTCTCTCTAAACAGACGAAGAACTTTAGTTGAATCTCGTCGAATTCTGAAAAATGTGATCGAAATCTAGGTTTTTCATCAAAAGTTTATCGAAAAATTGGTCGATTTCTGGAAATAGTTACCGAAAACTAGATAGCTGGCCGAAAAATTCAATCGGTGCGAAAAAATTCACCAAAAAATTCAAACTTGACAGAAAAATTCAATTGGAATCTAAAAATTTTTCAGAAATTTTCAGAAAAAAATCACCTAAAATTTTAAAAAAACTTTCCACCGATTTTTAGAGCTGTTCTAACTCACCAAAACTTTTTTTTAGCTTCTGTTTCTTCTCTGTATGTCCCCTTTTCTGTTCTATTTTAGTACCTATTTATAGGGATTGATCAGAAGAGTTTCTGATAAATCCTAATTCCCTCTTGGATTGAGATTCAACTTTGAATTCAATCTGGACTCTGATTGAATCCTAAATTCATGGTAGAACTCTAGTTTTTATCCTAATCCTAATTCCAATCGATAAGCAGAAAAAGGAAGGAAGAAAAAGAAAAAAAAGAAAAAAAAGAAAAAAGAAATAAATAAATAAATAAAATATATTAATTAATAGATAATAATAATAATATATACATAATAATAATAATAATAATAGATATATTAACAGATAAGTAATAATAAAATATATATATTAATAAATAGTAATAATAAATAAATAAATAAAATATAAAAAAATATAAAATACAAAATACAGAATAAAAAATAAAATAAAATAAATTAAAATTAATTTACCCATTTGAATCAAATCTAATTGATCTAAATTTAAATTAAAGTGTCTATATATCTATTAAAATTAAAATCTTAGAATGAAAATAATAAACTCGTAAACTAAGAGTGTTGTCTATAGCAAAAATTATTTTATTTGTTATTATTAAATTTAAATTTGAAGAATAAAAGCTTTTTTTTTTCTTAGTTATGATTTCTTGATTTGACCGAAATGTGCAAAAGCTAGAAAGATGAGTAAACCACGTCACAATCATAAGTAAGTCAAATCCTGCCTTTAAATACTCCTTTATTTATTTTAATTTTTTAGTTGCGAAAATATCTGATGGTGTTGGATTGTTTTTATTTTATAATTTTTTGTTAATGATATTGATTTTTTGTTTTCAGATTTTATAATGGAAGGAAATTGAGCACACATTTAGATTAGTTTCAATTAGATAATAGGTATGGTTCATTACCTTTTTTTATTTTATTTTTGATTTTAAATTTTTATTTCCTCTATTTATTTGTATCTTCAAATCTTTTATTTTATCTTATTTCTATTATATGATATATATATATATACACAAACATACATTTAGATTTGATTTATTCTAAAAAATATTTGGTTTATATATTTTTTACATATATTTAATTAAGTTGAATATTTGTTAAGCATAAGTTCAAGAGATCTCAAGTGTATATGTAATTTCAACATATATTTAGTTTATGTTCTAATTAATAGAAAGCAACTATATATATGCTAAAAGCGTGTTAAAAATAAGAACTAATAAAAGGTAAATGGTTATGAAAATTTATGTTTTGTTGTTCAATCAAATATATATATATATATATATAAATTATTATTATTATTATTTGATTTTTTATTTATTTTTATAAGATTCAATAATTTAAAAATATTCTACTAATATAAATGTCTTTCACAATTTAATCAAATTATATATTTTTTACATATTCATATCAACATTATCCTAAAAACAATTATTAATCTTGATCATTTAAAGATTGAACCTTGTTTTTGATAGAACAAGAAAGAAGCGATAGCAAAATTTTCAGTGTTTAGCAAATGAATTGAAGAAAATAAATTTTTTGATGAAAAAAATTTATAATTTTTTAAAATTTTACAAAAGCTTATGCTTTGAATGAGTATTTCAATATGTGTAACTTGTCATCTAGTTTTTTTTTTTTTTTAAGATAAAAATGTCATTTAGTTGTACATTAGCATTTATGAATATACTATTTTATATATATATATATATATATATATATATATATATATACACACACATATAATATATCAATAAAAGTTTACATATTCTTTTATTAAGGTAATATAAAAAATCACAGTTTATTAAAAATAAAATTACAAAAAATATTATAAAAGAATCCTTTACATGGCATGGGTTAAAAAAACCTAATTATATTATATTATAGAATACAAGGTTATCTAATAAGGTAGCTTATATGAACGTTTATGTGGACATTTTCTCTTAATGACACGTAAGACAAAACCTAATAAAATCTACTTACATGAACAATTATGAGGATATCTCCTTAATAACACAAGACAAAGCCTATAATTCAAATATTTCTCTTTGAAAAAATGGAATTTCTAATAATCTAGATATATCTTTTTTTTTTAATTTAAAAAATATATAATTTAGTTACGTTTTGGATTTTTTAACAATTTGGACATATCTTTTTTTAAATTTGAAATTTTCAAATATAATTTCTATTTTTTAAAAAAATTCCCTTGGACTCTATCTTCCACCTCAATGAAGTATCTCATGCTGAATTTCTCCAATTACTCATTTAGTCTATTGGCTACACATACATTTGCCTATGGTTATACATGTACCTGCATCAAGCAAATTATCATTTTCATCTCTCTCTCGTTCATTACCAATTACATGTATTCTTTTTTTATATGAATTTTTTAATGTTTTGATTCCTATCAGTTGTTTGGTCCATTGAGACGGATGTTATAATTAAGAAAACACCTAACCCAGAGTTTTGAGGCTCTTCATCGAATATTGGCAATTAATTTTCCCTCTTGAAAATGATCAATATGACAACTTTTCTTACCAACTTTGTTTTACATTATTAGTAAAAGTTATCGTTTGCCATTAAACTATGGGATTTCTGTGCTACAATGGCCTCTTTTATTACATTAAGCTAGGGAAATCGGAGCTTCAAAATCAAATATTCCTTCAGACATAGTTACAGTTTTATCAGGAAATACGTCACTATTATATAAACTTGTTAATGGAATTCAAAGATCTGAGGATCAATAATAATTCATGCACAACATAAAATCTAATGTAAATACACCCTATAGTCTCTAAATTATTGACACATGGCACCTTCAGAAAGCTAAAATCACAGCAAACACTTGATCTTGCCACCCCTTTTATTCTTCCATCCTCATTTATTACGGTTTCAAAATTTTTTTTTTTTAAATATCCAAAAAATTCATTGAATCTTAATAAAAGCACTAGAGTAATGTTCACGTTAAGGGTTCCAATGGAGTAGGCAAGATATATTAATTTTATATCGATAAAAAAAGATTGTTGAGTATATAAATATTAACGTTGTACATATAATAAGTCAGTTTTATAATAAAATTATAATAATTACGTGATAAATAATATCAAAATTTATTTTTAATTCAATTTTATTAAATAAACAAAATAAATCAATTTAATTACTTAACAAAATATTAAAATAAATTAAACGATAGAGTATGATCATGTCAAAACATTTTATAAAAAAGATATAAGATAACAATAATGATAAAAGCGTTATAAAATTGAGTGAAAAATAATATCACGTCAAGCACCCTAAAAAGATAAATAAGATGCTTTAATCTCGCATCAAATTAAAAAAGAAAAATAGTTGAACCTATGAGCACTAACAATACACACCCCAATAAGCCGAATTTACGGAAAAAAGATAATCACCATATGACATAAGTTCTTTCCATTATTCTTAAAATGCTTAGATCTTTTTTACTTCCTTATCCTCTGATCATCGGGTTCAATTTCTTAATTTTTTCAAAAACAATGTTAATTCATCTCTCACACTTCTGGCTCATTTGGAACAATGATTACTCCGATTTGACGTGATTGGTACCTCCAATCGTGTCATATATGTGTTTGGCTAACAAAGATAGCACAGTGGAGAGGGTTTTAAACATGTAGGACCTCCAGTGACCAACTGGAGCCTCATATGTCCAGTCAGTAAATGCACTATTCTTTTTCTTTTCTTTTTTTACCTTTTTATCCTTAACAATTATATTATAAAAATAAAACTATCCTTACATTTCAACCTTTTTTTTTCATTTAAAAATTTTAAAATAATTTTATTAATTTACTATAATAAAAAATTATCTAATATATTACTACTTTTATTAATTTTTATTTATTTAGTAATAAATTATTATTTGACAAAAAATAATTTATTTTTTTAATAATTTATTAATTTTATAAGTATTAAATAATTAAAATTTTTTATTACATATAATTTTTATTTTTATATTTTTAAAAATTATTTTTTATTATAATTTATCTTATATTTATTGCGGCATTTACGTACAAATATATATTTTTGTTATTAATTTTAATTATAACTATAATAACTAATTTTAAATCTATTCCAATTTTTAATTTCACCATTCATAGACTCTTAAAGCCCACTCGATGACAAATTGATTTAAAACCCCTTTTTATCCTTCTTATTCATTTTGCTAGAAAAGTTTTTAGCTTTCAAAACATTCTTATGAAAATTTAAAATAATCTGAAAGATTTTGTACGAAACATCATAAAAAAAAATTTCCTAACTTTCCTCTCCCCCATTACCCTAACAAAAGCTATCTGCTTCTTATCGATCCCTTTAAAAAACAACTCAAAAGGATATTTGGAAAAATTGAAAACAGGGATTTTATCAGTGGGTATGAGAAAAGACGGAGGGAAGTGGATTTTATTGTTGCTTGTACGAAAGCTTATCTGCTGGATCCTTGCCTCCCAATTCATGTAAACTTTTTTTTTTTTTTTAAAGATACTTGAAAATAACGCACCTATCCCTTTCTTTGCAATCAGTATGTTTTTAGTTTTGTATTTGCGTTCTATTTTAAGTTCCGGAGGTGACTGCTGGTGTTCTTCTTTAGTGCATAAATGTGTTGAAAATGAACATTTGTTCATTTGGTGCTGTAAATGTGGTGTCTGTTAGATGATAAAGTAAATTCTTGGAATTTCATATGTAGGTACTGGATCCTGTATTACATTATGCTGGTAAAAGGGGATTCTAGATTTTGTAGTTATGTCTTACAATTTGTGCTGTGATTTCAAAGTTTTTCTATTTACCTTTGTACACCAGAAGGGGGAGACAAAAAGGTGAAGGAGCCAGAAAGGCATGCCCTTCAAGTATCAAGTTTTTTCTTTACTATTTTGCTTAATTCATTCATTGATTAGTTACTAACAAAGTAATTTATACGTTGAAATTTTGACCTTCACGGCTGACAGCCTGGCGCCTTCTCTATTCTCATCGAGTTCAGTTGCGGCAACAGTGAGATTGGACGGCAGCGATGGGCACTAGGTGTTGTTTGATGAAACCTTAGCAATCTATTCTTTTGAATTTTTCTATCGATTGAATTTTTGGTTCATTGATTTATTTTTTTTTTTTTTAGAATTCCATATATCTAATTTAATGCATGTTATTTATTGTTTGATTTTTTAGGGCTTGACCTTTGCCGATAATAGCTTATCATTTTTTAGTTATTATAGTTTAATTAATTAATTATAATTTAATATTATATCAGATTTATAAAAAGTTTATATAAAATTTATACTTTTTAAATGATAAATTTTTATATAATTTTTTATTATAATTGATCAATTATTGTATTATAATAAAAAAATATTTTTTTATTTTGATTGATTAATTATTGTATTATAATAAAAAAATATAAGTGATATGTTCCAATGGTGACATTTTGATAAAATTACATGTACTTCTATGCTTTGGAAAATGCCCAAGCTTTGCCTCAACAAAAGCACACCTTAAGAGTATAGATATATTTTTTTTATTACATTAAAAAAATAAAATTTTAATACAAATAAAAAAAAAAACATGATTTAAAATCACTCTTAATATTTTTTCGAACGTCTTTAATAATTAAATTAAAGACTTAAAAATAAAAATAAAAATATTTGACAGTGATAATTTGAAGTAAAGCCCTGTTAATTAATTTGGGAACTATAGAATTTTCGTTAATATTCATGTCTTTGTTCGATGAAAACTTATCAACTTTTGTACACGTTTTCCATTGCTAACCTTTTTTTTTCTGTTTTTCAACATCTCTAGGTTCCAGATCCATGCTCCACATTTTAGATTCTAAAAAAATTGGTTTTGCTTATTTAAAATTTTAATTTCAATCAAATTAATCGATGGAATAAATTTAATTTAATTAATTAATTGATAATTAAATTAATTTTGATTGGTTCATTAAAAATAATTTTAAAAAATTTTACTTTTCTATTAATTTGATTTAAAAATTAAATTAACTAAAATTTTAATTAAAATATAATAAAATTTATATATATAACTAAAAATTTATGAAATTATTTATTTTATTTTAAGTTATTAAAATTTTTAATTTAAAATTTTGATGACTAAATATTATGTTTGACAATTTTATCTAATTTGTTTCGTTTATAAAAAAATAAAATATAAAAATAAAATATAATTTAATATATTTATTATTTGATTAATTAAAAAATTATTAAACCAATTAAATTAATGTCAATTGACTAATTTTTAAAATTAAAATTTTAATTTAATTAATAAAAATAATATATTATAATTAATTTAATTTAATTTTAAATAATTTGATTCGAATCTCAAAATAAGAAAAAAGTGTCTAACTTCTAAGTCCATGTCTTCTTATTAGCCGATTCCATGATATGACTGCCATGTCAGTGTCGGATAAGAAAAGTTTTGATTTGCTTGAATTCCAAATGATGATGAGAGAAGTTGAGGCCTTGCAGGAATTATAGAAAGTGATGGGTGAGATGAAGCTGATAAAGTTGGACAAATAAAAAATTGCAACAACACGCAAAAAATTACTGAGTATATTTTAATCTTCACATTTTTGAAGAATAAGAAGAAAAATTATTGTAATAAAAAGGTGGTAGAGTTCTTAATTTTACAAATAAAATTAGAAGATGAACACATATTTCATTAGAATATATATATATTTATATATATAAATTAATTATTAAATGAACGTAAGAAAATCCTATAACCATTCGCTTTCGATACTTATAAAATAATAAGAGGAAAAATTTAATCAGAGAAAGATTGGAAAAAGAAAACCAAGAAGTAGACAAAGGCCCAGCCCGCGATTCACTTATGGACCTTTCGACCCAGAGCCTTTGTTTTTGTGGAATTCGGGAAAGCAGAAGCAGAAAGAGCATCTTCAAGAATGGCGACCATAGCAGCCGCAACACAACACCACCACCATCCAACATCGCTAGAGGAAGTCCGTACGCTTTGGATAGGAGACCTCCAGTTTTGGGTCGATGAGTCCTACCTCAACTCTTGCTTTGCTCACACTGGCGAGGTTCCCATACTTGCCCTCTCTCTCTCTCTCTCTCTCTCTCTCTCTCTCTCTCTCTCTATATATATATATATAGACACACACACACACACACACACACACACAATTTGTGTATCCCTCCAAAAGATCTCTGGGTTTTGTTCTTTTGGGTATTGGAATAAATTTTGGTTGTTGTGGGAATTTTTCTACGCTCTTTTTCTATAATTTTCAATCTATAAACAGGGATGTTGGTAAAATGTATTAAGTTTTATTGTGTTCTTAAAATTATCTTTTCTCATTTTTGTAATAGAAAAATTATAAATTGAAAGAATATCCTATCAATACATAAGTTCTATTCGAATTCTATCAAATTACTAACAAATCACTTATTGATTCAAGAAGCAAAAAATCACCATTTATGCCTCAAAGCTATCACTTGAAAATATTTTAGTAACACATGGCGTAGGAGGAGCATGTCCTATTTTTTTTTTTTTAAATAGACATCTGCAAAGGAATGTGACATGAATTGAATAGGGATTTTAGTGTGTGAAAGCAATTTGGCTGCTATTGCAAAACCTAGGAGGGATAACAGAGAGCTTTTCAATGAGCACGAGCACAAAGACAGAGCCGGGTTAAGAATCTGAGTAGTGCTTAGCTGTTTAGAGCAAAGAGAAGAGCTGTACTAGATTGTCAAGTGTAAGACCTGTTGAATTAATATTGATTAAAAATACGATGCAAGAAATAATCTGTCTTGGCTTCTACATTTTGTTTTATTAAATTAGGTTGCTCAAACCTCACTAGTTGTGCATTCACATCATTGATTTATGCAATCTTCAAACTTGTGAAGCTCTGGCCTCTGGTAAGTTTCCAAGCATTGTTTGCAAATATTCACAATAATTTGGTAAATTTAAAGGCCGGGTTGTATCAGATGTCGTCATATGCTAAAGTTTTATAATGTATTTGTTTCTTTTTCTATCTCAATCGTTGTATTTTTTTTTAGTAGATGTTGCCTTTGAAATGAACCATTATTTCCACTCTTTGCAGCTAGTCTCAATAAAAATTATACGCAACAAGATCACTGGCCAGCCCGAGGGTTATGGATTTGTGGAGTTTGTTTCTCATGCAGCTGCAGAAAGGATACTGCAGGCTTACAATGGGACAGCAATGCCTGGAACTGATCAAATGTTCAGGTTAAATTGGGCTTCTTTTGGCATTGGAGAAAGACGTACTGATCCCGGGCCTGAGCATTCTATTTTCGTTGGTGATTTGGCTCCTGACGTTACAGATTATCTATTGCAAGAGACATTTCGAGCTCACTATCCATCTGTTAGAGGTGCCAAGGTTGTGACTGATCCAAATACTGGACGCTCAAAGGGATATGGATTTGTTAAATTTTCAGATGAGACTGAGAGAAATCGTGCTATGACCGAGATGAATGGTGTCTATTGCTCAACTAGAGCCATGCGAATTAGTGCAGCAACACAAAAGAAGACCACTGGTTTTCAGCAGCAATATGCCGTGGCAAAAGGTCATATTCCTTTCATTAACTTTGACCAAAGGAAAACCATAGCCAAATTAATTTATTCATTTTCTGTTCTCCAAATTTGTGTTGTGCTTCTGTTTTGTCCATTGCCGTGATATGGTTGCCCTCAATTTGATTGTGCTATCCATTGTTGCATTTTGAATATGAAGGTGCATGGCAAGAAAGAGGCATCACTTGATAAATTTACAATTGACTTTTAGGTATTCGTATTAAATCTCAAATCTACTCCAACATCTGAAATGCAGTTTTTCTTTTTTTTCTTTTTGTTTTTTTCTCTTTATGGTGGTTTGATGAAGCAGTAAAGCAAAGAAATTAATATTATTTTATACACCTTGAAGATCACACCCCTGATTTGTTGCATTGAGAATATTGTCTGACCATATATATTCATTAAATATTTTTTATCAATAAAATAAATGTCATACTTGTTTATAATTCTGACTCTGCGTGCAACTTTTTGTCCGGTTCCTTGGCAATTTAAAGTTATTTATTTATATTCACCTGGTTTGTTGTTTTAGTTGAGACATGAACATGATCTATATCAACATGCAGACTTGTTTGGGGTGGGTGGGCTAGGGAATTGAGTACCTGTGCCTATATCTGCGAGTACATTGCTCTTTGATACTGTATCCACATCAGATATTGCATACATGTATTTGTGTAGACTTACATGCAGATATGAAGGCAAGAAATTCTAAAATGCATTTACCCATGGTTTTCTGCAGCTGTATATCCAGCTCCTGCTTACACAACACCTTTGCAGGTGCTTCCACCTGATAATGATAACACTAATACCACAGTAAGTGAGGCATACGCAAGTTGTTTCTGAGATTATCTCTATCGCTTTGACTAACAATCCTATCTTTTGCAGATTTTTGTTGGCAACTTGGATCCAAATGTCACAGAAGAGGAACTGAAGCACTTCTTCTTGCCATTAGGGGAGATCATGTATGTCAAGATTCCTGCAGCCAAAGGATGTGGTTTCATACAGTTTGCAACTAGGTAAAGATCAAGCGAAACCATGATTACCAGTAACTTCTGGAAGTGTTCTCCACTTGGGTGGTGTTTGCTATGGGGTGATTTCCCCAAAAATCATGGTGATTTACCCATGGTGATTAGATCACCGTGTTTGTAAGCATTCAATGAACAAAGAGTGATCATATCACTGCCTTGGAAGGTGATCTAATTCTCATAAACAAGGGTGAAAAACTTTTATCACCAAGGTGAAGTAATATGTAAAATTAAAAATAATCAATGTTACCCATTTGATATGTGATGAATTAAAACTTGTTTTCTCTCAAAATTGTATTATTTTATATTATAAAATTTTTTATTTTTAAACTTTCATTATAACAAGTACAAAAATAATGTGTTTTTTTTTTTTAATTTTTTAATATTTTATATATAATATAATTTTTTTTTTTGTTATTATTTTAATAATTAGTTTTATTTTCTAATTCAAATATTTTTTACATTATTTATATTATAAAAACTAGTTTATGTATGAATATATATTTTTTAATTTAATAATATTTTATTATGAAATAAATAAAATATTACTAATATTTTTATAAATTATTATCTTTAAACAATATTGAAATCATTAACTTGTGTAACTATTACAATATACATGGTTATTTTGGTATTTTCAAACAAAATGATATGTGACTTTTAGTAATATCAAATATATTGATCTTTAATTTCTAAGAATTAAAGATTGTTGACCAAACAAATTAATTCCAAATTAGGAGTGATAAGATCACCTTAGTAATAATATCATCTTGGTGACTAAATGACCATGGTGATCTTGAAAATGATACCAAATGCTACCTTAATGGTTTTGAGGGGTGGGTGTATGTTTACGAAATCATTTATGAGCCAGATTTTAGTTCATTACCTCTTTTTGTTTTTAACTTATTATTTAGATGATCTATTACAATTTTCTTTCCCATTAGTCAAGAGTTGCATAAAAATTAATGGAGGGAAATGAATGATTGAGCATTAGAAATAGTCAGGTGGTACTACCCTAGTGCCTCTTAATCCTCTTTTGTATGTTAGTCAAGCGTTATCATTGTCTTCTCTTTATCTGATCTGATGCCTAATAATTTGCCTTCTACTATTTTTGTCTGCAGGACATCTGCTGAAGAAGCTATACAGAGGATGCAGGGGCAAATGATTGGTCAACAAGTTGTCCGCATTTCTTGGGGTAGGAGCCCAACAACAAAACAGGTGATATTTCGCATATATCAAATTCACACTTTGATTTAGTTATATGGCAAAATGTTTTTAGCATTTTGATGCCCCATAGCATTGATTTATGTTTTATTTTGTTTCTTTGGAAAACTCCCCCTTCTAAAAATAGGGAAAAGAAAAGCTTTTATTTTTTTGTCAAAAATAGGATGAAATGGACTAGACGAATTTATACGGTAAAAGCTCATTTGTTGTCATATATATATATATATATTTGAATATTATTGTCATATATTTATTTGTGCAAACTGCTATTTCACTATATGTGGTTATAGATTTAGATGAATACAATTTCTGTGGTGAACCTTCTTTATGTAGATAGCTAGTTATGCTACTTTGCTTGACAAAATTTGGCATTACTTATTTTAGGACCTACCTGGTAGCTGGGGTACACAAGTTGATCCAAGTCAGTGGAGTGCATACTATGGTTATGGACAAGGCTATGATGTTTATGCTTATGGGGCTACCCAGGATCCCTCTCTGTATGCATATGGTGCATATGCTGGCTATGCACAATATCCCCAACAGGCAAAAGATTTTGACATATTAGCAGTGCATATAAAATTACTGCTGTTAATGTTGTCTCATAAAATGTTATATTTGTGTAGATATTTAGGAATAATTTTGCACCTTAGGTTACTACACTTGCAGTCATCATTTTCCAAATTTGACCATGTTGAAAATGAAAATAATGCAGGAGGAGGAAGCACTTCATTAAACCAAACGTTTGTTCACACTGCTATATTATTGATATAGTATCATTTAGGATTTTTTATAGAATCAAGAGAACCTTCCCCACATTTACATCACTGACTTTGGAAAGGCCCACATATGCAATGTAGCCACCGAAAAGGTTTGGAGTATATAATGTGACAGGCAGTTACCGATCTGAATGCACTAAAGAAAGTGAGGAACTTTCTTTAGCTGGCTGCATGATACTTAAAAAATTTCATGACTGGCTATTCTGAATGCCATTAGGAAGGTTATGGTAGTTTGCATGAAACCTCCAACTGCCTAAAATTAACTACTAGACTTGTGATTGATTTGCAGATTGAAGGTTCTCTAGAAATGGCAGCTATGGCAGGTGCTGTCCCGGCTGTAGAACAAAGGGAGGAATCATATGATCCATTGGCGACACCTGATGTTGATAAGTAAAAAGTTTCTCTCCTCTGGTTCTGTAATAAATTGTGGGTTAATTGTTTCTTGGATAATTAATCATGTCTGTGGTTGTTATTGTTAGGTTAAATGCAACCTACCTCTCTGTTCATGGAAGTGCCATATTAGGCCGGCCCTTATGGCGAAGAACCTCCTTCATTTCGCCACAACCTTGATCCTCTACTTACCTGTCTCTGATTTATGGTGATCATCATTCTCGCACTTAGTTGATGGAATCTCCCCACAGGAGATGAATAGAAATGAGAAGGATTTCGGAAGCCTGATGTTTTCTACTCAGATTGGCACAATTGTAAAGCCCTGGAATGCCCTTAGGATGAATATTGACACATAATTGATTGTAGCTTTTTTCTATTTGTTTAACATTATTCCAGAGTTGGTACCTGTATGTTTTCTCGTGTAAATATGCTAATCTTACCTGGATAGGAGATTGAAACTCAAGTTGGTTTGACATTGTCAAGTTTTTCGTGGTTAAAGATTCAAGGTGCTTATACGAAGTGTTTCAACTTGATAGTAAAAATGAACAAAAAAAAAAACTGAAATACCTCACAAAAATACTGTCCATAACGCCAATTTAATCCATCCAAAAAATGTCTTCTTTTTTTTTTTTCAAGTTTCTAAAAAAACTATCTTATGAAAGGCATGAATTGAAGCATAATCCACAACGACCCAAAAAAGAGCTCATCTCATGCCAAGGAGTTGCAGTGAGAGGGTCTGCTTTCCTCACTGTATTTCAAGTAATGAAAGGAACGTGTTTTATTTTTAAGAAAATAATCATGGAAGCAACTGTTTGGTGGGAAGTCTTACCTCTTGAATATATGTAAATGTATATATTGATTGCAGAAAACACCTGGTTTCTAAGAATCTTTAATGGAACTTGAGGCATCATTATTTGACAGCCCCAAGCCATAGCAATTAGCCCTTGTCATCCCATCAAAAGGCAAAGATAAATATGGAAAAACATACAATTGTAGGAACTAGTAACATAGTCAAGCCACTTAACAAAAATGGTAATAGTGACAGATAGAGCCAATAGCATAAGATACCCTATTATTTTCTGAATTCTCCCGATTCCATTTTATTACAATAATAAAAAACTCAGAAAAACAATTCATCTCAGCATTTTTCATATTGAAAAATGTAGCAATGCCTTGAATTGAAACAATTTTCTCTTCCAAATATCATACCTAAAATATTGCAATGACAGCATGATTGTGATTAAAATATGTGTGAAAAGAAACGAGGATCTTAAAATGAGAACTAAGTCAAAACAGTAGCTATAAATTAAGAATTCAATGTAATTGCAGGCTTCTTGAATCATAGATACTTGGCCAACCATGGCAGATCCTTGCAATCTTTCAGGGCAAAAGCCACATCATCACTGCCACAGAGCAAAATGAATTGGGTTAGATGCAGGCTGCTCAAACATTTCCCAAATTTTTATGTAATTTGGTTATGCAATGCCAGTAATACTTTGATACATGGAACCCAATGATACATTTAACCGATGAAACAGGAAGATATTGCATCAATTACAAGGATAACAAAAGATGCAAACTAATTAGCGACAATGACCTAGGTAATTCAGTTTGAATAATTAGTCAAGGAGACTTTGAATGAAGGCAAGCACCCCTGTATGTCTGAAATCTCTGGAAACTCTTTAGAACTCAAAAATAATAAAAAAAAAAGGGATAGTGTCATTTATAGTGAAATATTTAACATGACACTTGAACTTTAAAAATCTCTTATGTGATTCTCGAATTATGAATCTGTTAACTAATATAATATATGAATTTTGACTAATTCATTTGGATTTTGTCATCATTTGACACATGGTACATTAGTTAACAGATTACTTGAATTATGTAATTTTGAAGCTAGCCTCGTTAGGGATTATAGGTTTACAAAATCATAATTTAAATACCACATTAGAGATTTTGAAAGTTCAAATACATTTTACTATAATTTATAAGCCATTCATGACATTAATCCAAAAAAAAAAAATTCATTGGCCCCCTAATACAGAACTCCAAAGTAAAGAATTAAAATGACCAATGAATTTGATGCGAATAGATCCTTATGATTGTAAGAACAGCCATTCTAATATCTAAAAGAAAATTACTAGTGATTTGTTTTAACAGTCCCATTTGTGCCCACGGCTTAATGCTCAAGTAAATAATTGCCCACCATCAAATAATGCTGAGTTGCAGGTTCACATTGTAGAAAGACATTTATGTAATACAAACAATTTTCAATGATATTTGTTATCAGGAACATGCCCTAATTGCCTTTTGCTGAAAGTTTGCTAGAGAACTAACCTGGGAAAATTGAGCTGCAACTTCTGCAACCTGTGCCTATCTCCTGGTTCACATAGAATAATTCTGCATTCTCCAAGATTGCAGCTGACATAAAGAAAAAGGGATAAAAAAACAATTACATATGAGTTTTTTCCACACCCTTTAAGACATCCATTATCTGACCTATATAAACTCCTGTTGGTTTGATTTACTTAAAGAGCATACAAGTTCACAAAACAATTGGTACATGCATTCATCCATTCATCAATAAACTTGATTGTATTTTTACTTAATGGTTGCAAGAGAAACAAAATTATGATAATGAAAGCAAAGTGGAGTAACTTTTTCTCAGTACTTGGAAGTATTAGCGCTTAAAACAGGCTCCTATTGGCTTTATATTGACTAAAATGTGAAGTTCTTTGCCAATGCCAAACATAGTGCAGCTAACTATAAAATTCAATAGTAACATCAACATTCCTAAACAAAGCTTTAAAAAGCCGCAGCTTACAATGGGATTTGCACCATCAATGCATAAAACTTCAAGGATCCCACAAATGAACATGAAAGCACAAATGTTGTCAGGCTAGTCCCAAAAGTTACATGTAAAACTACCATTTTATGGATGTCCCTTAACAAGTCAATAGAAGATGCTTACCCAACTTTCAGAAGTGTGTCCCAACCAGGAAATGCTTCTCCATTGCTTGTGCAGAGACATGAAACAGTCATTGCCAACTGCAACATTGAAAAAATCTTTTAGAAAATATGCACACGTAGAAGTTAACCATTGATCAACTAAGAACAGCGACAGGGCATAAAAAGAGCACCAATACATAAAAAACCTGGCTAGATTCGTTTCTTGTAGATATGTGTTATGGAATTAGGGATCCTGTTATGTACCATATCCAGTTTTACCTAGACTATGTTTTTCACTTATTGCTAATGTTTGGAGAAAAGCTGCTAATCTAAAACTGATGACAAGAGTTTTTCATCTTTGAGAAGGGCAAAACAAAGTTGATGTTAAACCACCTAAATATACAAATGGTTAGATATGCTGGAGGGGTAAAAATAATAATACTTGCTATACTTGAGGGAATGACACCTAAAGATTCTAGCATCAAAAGGCATAAAACTATAGAACTCATAATATTACCAGCACAGGAAGAAAATATCAGAGAAGAAATAAGCATAAGGTGTTGACCTTTTCAAATGTAGTTTCCCCCATCCCTGTTTTATAGAGCTCATAAACCATTGCAGTTAAGAATATTTTACTCAGTTTAGAACAACTTTTCATTACCTGCAAAAAATATGCATTAAGTTATTTCATAATGATATAAAATCAGTGATGCAATTACAAGTCCTTTTCTCATCCATGAATATAGAACTTATAATATCTAAACACTATTCAAAATAATGGGGGAGAAAAAGCCACACAACCAGCATCAAAAGTTCCTCAAAGATAATGTTCGGAGATAGTTTTGCTAGGCTTGTTTCATCATGTGATACTTGTGTTCCCTCATAGTCCACAACCGTTTTCCTGGTAACTTGATTCCTCATTAACTAAGTTTCCAAAGGCCCAAATGGTAGATATATTGCTTCTAAATCTGCATAAACTTTCTAGAAGTTTCAACAGCACTATAAACTTCAAAGTATGCCCAGATGATTAAGATGATTTCCTTTTTCCCCTGTCATAAATTTAACTTTGCTAAGGTGCAATGGCAAGAAGATATTTTAAGAAATCTATACTAATGAAATGTTCCAATATAACCTCACCATAACATCATAACAGAGTAAGATTGTGTTTCCTTTGACAAAAGTCCTAGCCTTCCATGACTAAATATATTATTTCCATTTCTAAATGCTACTTTGAGGAAATAGATTGTCTGCATCTCTTCCGGTCTACAAAGACTTCTAGGGATACAGTTAGAAGATAAACATCACAGTAAGAATGAAAACATGAATCACAGGGATTCACTAGACAACGTTCAGAACCATTGCTAATCACCTGCCTTGGAAGTGGACAAGAGACAAAATTATAACTAAAATAGCAATTTGCTGATATGATCTTCAACTTACTTGGACATGAGGTGCCTGGAACATTTCCTGAATGGCCGCATCAACCTCAGCCATAGTAACAATACCTTTCACAGGAGAATGGTAAAAAAAATATTTATTTAGTAATCAGAACCACTGCTGAGAACTGTGAGAATGCTACTTATGAACTGACATGTAAGCTAAGGTTAACATTAGTTATTCATCTAGAACAAAAATTGTGCAGCAGAAAGAGCAGCAGAGTATGCAATCAAAAAGCAGAAGAATCCATAGAAATATCCAGCAGTAAAAGAACTATGATGCCAATGGTAAATGAAATTTCCATAAGATGTTTATGTGTGGTCCCCTAAACCTAGCAAGCTAAACTATATCTTTTCATGTATATTAGAATCTGAAAACACAGTAATTGAAATTGTGCTAACAAATCTTTTACACCAAGATGAATATCAAGGTCTCAACCCTCACTAACACAATAGCTTTATGAGATTATGCCCATTTGTAAAATCCAGAGATAAAGAACAAATTCATCACTCTAAATTTTCTGGTGGGACCAAAACAATTCTGTCCATAATCTATCTTTTAATTAATAAAAACAAAATCATACAGTCTAGTGCTGAAAGTGTTTGATTTTTTATCAGTATAACTAAAATAAATTTTATTTAAAAAAAATCTAAAGTATTTGAAAATTAAAAAAATAGAATAAACTCAAGCTTTCACAACCTTTATAACATAACATTTCCAAAAAAATACAGAAATTGTAATGAAAGTGCACAATAATAAATCATATAAGTGGACTGAACTTTTAGTTTACATATATTAGGATTAAAAGAGACTAGGGCCAACCATATATATGGACTATCAATAGAATAGCAAGTCAGAAACATGGTAGGCACAATCTGTTTAAGAGTAACATAAGTATCAAACATTTATGCAGTTCACAAAGGATATAAGTTTTAAGTTCCCATTATATACAAATTGATACATACTCTCAAGGATTTACATTTTTCCCTACAAAGAAAAGAAAAGAAAAAAAACCAGTTGTTTCTTTGGGTTCTCAAACAAATACAAGCATCTAGATACCCTTTATCCAAGCAATATGACATTATGAATTTTTTTATTTGTCTTACTCCATTTACTTAGCTCCAGAGACCAAGGTCCTTACATGATAGCCCCCACTTAAATGAACGAAAGTAATAAATAAAAACAACTAAATGTTTCTGATTGGCTTAATCTACCAATCACAAATATTGACTTAATGTGGTGCCTAAATAATTAAATAGAAATGGGCAAATACATTATAATAATGCATCTTAACTTTCTAAAACTTGGATTTTTCTGGCAACATTAGAAGAGATAATAAGAACAGGCTTGCAAAGGCTTTAGCAATTGTACTTCTCTCCAGTCCTTATCAAATGACCATGCAGATGCATTTAAGTTATGATTTGTCATGTTATATCAAGGAAACTTAGCATCTACCACCCTTATGATCAGGTGATGCCTAGATTATTGAGGGTCCTCTAATACAATGGTAAGATACCAAACACCTACTAAACAGTAACTGACAGTTTGACTGACCTCCACAATTTACATATATCATGGGTTAAGAATATGAGTGTATACATTGGCATATGCAAATATTGACATTTAAAGGTAAAAGTACCATCTCCATCTATGACTCCTATAAGTAAACTTACAGCACTTTAGGCATCATCTGTTGTAACGCACCACAAATGGCATTTCTCTGTATGCATGTGTAACAAGTGTCCAACACCACAGTAATGGCCTTACATTACAGTTCTAATCATTCTAGAAAGCTTATTTACCTGTAGAAGAATTCACAGTTGCAATTTGATTCTTGATATGATAATCAGATATTTCTGCTGCTCGCCTGCATATCTCTAGAGCACGGCGTGCATCCCCTGAAATAGCTGCTACCTGAAATATGCATATGACATACTTTAACATCAAATGGATGGTAGTACAACCTTGTAAAAATTTAAGAATACATCAATTTTAGTAGATGAAACCTAAATTTCACATAAAAATATAGCACACATACTAACCTTCCTTGAAGCAAATTCCACTGCTTGCTTCTCAAACGCATCAATTCCTTTCAAACGACTTGATATGATTTCCTGAAGTTGCTGATAATTATAGGGACCAAAGCAGAGTCTTTGAATACCCATTCGGCTTGAAATGCGAGGAAGTAACTTCTCTGGAAGATCCATTGTATTTGCTATTCCTAAATTTAAAGAGAAAGAATTCATATAGAATTGTTATTCTTGTCATCACCACTGTCAATTACCACTGGCCCCAGTGTTTCAAAATGCCCTATCAAGAAAAAACAACAAGTATACCTATAACAATTAACTTGGAATATGGCTTAGTAGGCCAGTCAAGAATGTTGTATAGGACCTGTAATTGAAAGAAAGGCATGGTTATGGAAGCTGCAATCTCTTTCAATTAAAATGAATAAACAGAAAGAACAGCTAGTTTGTATCATAATATGCACAAGTTACCGACTGGTTTCTGGTTACAAGAAGATCAAGTTCATCAATGAGTAGAATACAAGGTCGGTCATCCTCCTTGCCAATTTTCTTTCCATCTGAAAACCGATCATTCAGTAATTGAAGAGCCTTTTTCCAACTAACCCTATGTCCAGTTAATGCTTCATAGATAACCTATAAGAATATAGCATATAAATATCAAAAGGCAACCAGAGACACATTTGTAGAAAGGTGAACTATATCAAACTTGTAGTTAGTTTATTCTATATTACCCTGTAAATATTCTCAGGTGATGCCAACTTTAGACCATTAACCTGCACAAAACAGTAAGGTCTTATGCTTCCTGCATCAACTTCAGACTTCAAGTTCCTCATTACCGCCAGGACACTCATCGTCTGCGATTTCATGTGAAATAAATAGACCAAAAAAGTAAGTCTCCTTTTACATTCAAATCATCCTCAATAACAGATAATATCAGCAAATTTGGAATAAGAAGTAAATTTTGCTGAGCAAAGGCAACGGACTATACTTTGCCCGTTCCAGGAACACCATGAATATAAAGACAACGTCCAAGACATTGATCATCACAGATGGCACCTTTTATAAATGTCGTTATCTCTTCCATTTCTCTGCAGCATGCATATTTTGCGTTCAATGTCTCATAAGGAAAGTAAAAATAGAACAAGAATGCTATCAAGTCTCACATACTTATTCCTACAAGGTAAAGACTTTGGCAATGTTGCCAACAAAAGCGTTGCTTTTGCCCTTTCCAGCTCAGTCTGCTTGTGGCATCTCACATGCTCTGGGATTTTTTTGGCACCTATTTTTTGAAGACCAAAGAAACGGCCCTTCTGAGAGTTCTGCATCAATTAAATAGCTGTCTAAGACTCTTGGCAGCTGCCAAGCACAAAATTAAGAATGTGATATATCCCTACCGCAGCCAATTGATGAGTTGTGGACGGTCTGGCTTGTGCATTCCTTGTGTTTTCCTCTTCATATTCCATATCTTCATCTGTATCAGAATCAGCTTCCTTGCAAGAATTCCAGTCTTCATCGCTGCTAGCAAATTCACCATCCTACAAACAGGAAAATATACCAATTAATTTCAACACAATAATAGCCCTATTTAGTAATGTAAAACCGCTTAAATGGAAATTCAGTTTTCTGACTGCTTACTGCTTCATCATTATCAATCTCAGCTAGATGCTTGAAACAGTGCCAGTGAATATCATATTCATATTCGCATAGAAAAATATCATCCCCTTCATCATTGGCCTTGGCATATTCTTTGGGGCTCATGACATTACAATGCTTGATGATAGATTCCATCTGTAGTGCCAATAGTTAGAAATCTTAAGTAATGCTTTAAGATTCATTCAGTTTCAGTCAGCTGAAAATAATTATTCTAGAAAGAAGAATGTGAATAGAATGACCTCTTTGAATTAATTACTATGTAGAAGCTTGCGATGATAAATCTCTTCAACACTTTGTTTATATGTTCCCCTAAATTTGATGGCAGTCTCTTTCTTATTTTAACCAACTGTTTAATTTTTAAAACCTTACTGGTATCTTATTAGACTATTTACTTGACAGATGACCAAAACTAATTCTTATGGCTGCTGCCATCTCATCCATTGAGGCAATTTAGTGTGAGAGATATATCTAGAAGCTGGGTTGAATTATATGTGTCTAGCTTAGTCATAGACTCAACTCACCTAAGCCCTAGCCTCAACTTACTAAACTGCAAAGATGAAGTTATCCTATCAAATATAAGCAGAGAATTTCAGACTTGATTTTGGAAGGATGATTCGTTGGGTTGTCAAATATCTAGTTTTACTATAGAGGTTGGTAAGAACGCACAACATTACAATAGGCTGCAGAAGATGACCCCTCTATTGTGGATATCTACATATATGCTTCTGATCTGCTTTGGAGTAACAGCATCTAAACCTTATCAGTAACCAACATAAGTTTATAAGAGGCATTATATTAATTAAAAACACAAATGCAACTATAAAATTGTACTCAAGTAAGAAATTTATTCAAGAACAAACAAAAAAAGTGGTGATCATTTCACCTATCATATAATCAACCAGTAAAAGAAAATTCCCTAAAAACATCAAACCATTCACATCTTCCCACATATACAGTCATAGATGATTATTTCTCCTCTAATAATAGATTAACAATGCAAACAGTTATTATCCATAACCTCTATGTCAGCAAAATCATTTGTCCAATAAAGCTCCCTTCTCAAGTTATGAGGTTGTCTTCCACTTGCAGTCTCTTCTGGTATGATATACCAACGCCCTCGGAACCAATAGCTACCATCTACCTCTTTCCACAAACTGCACAAATCAACAAACAAAAAAAGATCATCTTGTTTTTATGGACATACATGATTAACCATGAAGACAAAATTGCAATCTGTTTTTAACCAAACCTCTGAATACGGGCAGCCCACAAATCACTTGCAAGGAGCTTCTCTCTTAAAGTCCTAACCCACTTCTTCCCCACTGGAGGCTTTGGAAACTCAACATCTTTCCCCAATTTCCGAGCCTGGCAAAACCCACAAACCCAATCCCCCTCGGGAACCTCTTTCAATGCTGGCTTCAAGCATTTCAAGTGAAATCCACCTAGACAATCATCACACTCAATCATCACATTCCTCCCTGCCTTGAAGCACACTCTGCACTCCTCCATTTCAGGAACCTCATCGTCCGAGCTCGCATCCTCTCTCCTCTTCACATAGACATCATCTCCCACTTCAAACTCACCCTCATCATACACCACTTTCTTATAATAAACCCTCTTCTTCTCCTTCTCCTTCTTCTTGGAACTCCTTGTCTCCATAGCTCTCGTCACCGCACTTTTCTCTTCCCCCCTTTTCCTCTTCTTAGTCTCCAGTGACATTGGAGAAAACGTAACCTGAACCTCAACCGTTCCCTCATCCAATTTACCGAACTTTGGGATTTTCCTATTCTCCTCATTGCTCTTACATTTCGGCGTCTTTACACCCTCCTCCTTACGCGATCCCTTTCGGCTTTTCCCCAAACATTTCCCAATATCTTCGACAGCCTTTAGAGGCGTCTTTGTATCTGATTTTTCATCTGTGGCTTTTGAAGTGAAAGATAACGAGGCTCGGCGCGAGGATCTGCGAAGAGGAGGTTGGGAAGGTAAAAGGGATTGAGGGGTTTGAGGGGAGAACGAAATTGGAGGAGGAGAGGATTGTAATTTGAGATT
Source organism: Durio zibethinus (assembly GCF_047325235.1). NCBI lineage: Eukaryota > Viridiplantae > Streptophyta > Magnoliopsida > Malvales > Malvaceae > Durio > Durio zibethinus. The sequence continues at coordinate 17,156,753 of NC_143176.1, forward strand.
ATTGGGGGATTTTTTGGGCTTTCTGGGGGATAGTTGTTTCTTTGGGGTTTCAGCTGCCATAGATGCTTTTACGGACGGTGAAAATGGTGGGATTTTCGCTAGGGTTTTGCTGAGAATAGATGGGGAAGGAGGAGGGCGTTTTAGAGAGAGAATTGGCGGGAAATGTTCCCTCGGTTTTTTACGCCTTTTGAACGTTGAAACGGTGCGTAGTGGCTGCCGCGTTTTGCTCCGGAGAATGCCGCAGCGTTTTTTTTTTTTTTTTTTTTTTAAAGGAAACACATGAAAGTCATGCACCTTAATTGGACAATGTAGAAGGATGCTTCCAGTGTAAAACAATTTCTATTTTTTTTTTTTTTTACTTTTTTAATCTTTTGAAATATATTCAAACTATAAAACTAATATAATTTAAGTTTACATTTAATGCACTCGCTGTCAATAATTAAGTTATGCCTTCCATAGATTTGAATAAAAAAGGTTGGGGCATTTGTTCCCTCTATTCTTTAAAATATATTTTGCTAAATTTTAAATTCTGAAAAACAATATAATTTCTAAAAAATGAGATATCCAAGATTTTTTACTATTTTTAGGACATCTCATATTTTAATTCACTCATTTAATATATTTTTTATTATATTTTCTAAAATTTTCTAACAAAAATGTTATGATTTGACTTTCAAAAAATTAAAAGATTGTGATTGAAGATAAATTTTTGGGAAAACCATTTCACTGGTTGTAGCATTGTGGCATCCCATATTTCACCATTAATTTGCAATTGGATTGAACGTGCTATTCGCTGAATGACAATTATTCAAAGTTGCTTAAAAATTCCTAATTCATTAGCGAAAATAAAACTGCGGTCGTGGTGTTTGGAGGCCCGAATGACACGAACTATTACCTATTATGTAACAGATCAGAGAAAAATAAATTAAAGTGTAAAATTACTCTTTTAAGTCTCAAAAAATTTATTCTTCAATCTAGTTTAAATGTTTATAGTTAGTGAAGCTCCAATCACTCTCTTGTTATGCCATATTTTTCATGCTTTTAATAGCCATAGAAGGAAGGCTTTCCAACTTGGAATCTCCATCTTATGGCTGGATGTGTGGCTACTAATATGACAATCACTTATTTTCTTCCTTTTAGATACTTGCAATCTTTCATATTAATTCACTTTATGCTTTAGAAGGTCTTAAGAATCTGTGCTTCTTCCAAAAAAAGTAATGTCTTGTACAACACTTAAAACTATAATAAAATATTTAATATAATTCTTAAATTTTAAAAATTTATCTAAATTGTAAACTTTTTAATTATTGTGATATATACAGTTAACATAATTAATAAATTATTTTTTAAATATTATATTAATTAATATATTCATGATTTAAATATCATATTTTTAAAATTCACGAACATATTAAATATTTTTCATACCTACCACGTCATCCTCCAGCCAATAATTGTTGTTATGAACGACAATCCAATTTCTTTCGGACGAATTCTAATCCGATCCGATTTTATGAGATCATTTTTTTTTTAAATTCGAGTTTCGGATCGGATCGAGTAAAATTAAAAAACAAATAAAATCGAATCGAGTTCGAATTTTAAACAAATCCGACCCAATATGATATTATATAAAAAATTATATTTTAATTAATTATTTATTTATTTATATATATTTATATAATAATATTTTTAAATATTTATATTTATAAAATAATATTTTATATTTAAAAAATAATATTTTATTAATTTCAGATTGAATGAATACGATTTATATAATATCGACTCAAATTCGAATATAAAAAAACAAAAAAAAAATTAAATTTAATCAAATTCAAATTTAATAACACAAAATTTTATCATCCTGACTCGATATAAACTCTAATTGTTGCGGGCAAATCAGATAGCATTCAAAAATCTTTAAGGTACCAAACCTCCAATCAACGAGTCGCCCGTACACTGCATGCATTAAACTCAAGATTTTGGTCCAAAGTAATCTGACAGAACCTACTCAAGATTTCACTATTCGAACAGATCAGTTCAGAAATGATTACCAAAGTATCGAGCCCATTCCGATCAACCTTGACATTTGATTTGAAATATACAATAAGAAGCAGACATCTTCCGCAGCTTAAAAAGATAAGGGTTTTAAATGTGTATCATACCACTACCAGCTGTCGCATTCTTTCTTAAAGAAACATATCTAAAATGGTGAATAACTATAGCAACAAAGCTCACTCTCACAAATAACAACACCCTCCACCACAATCTCTTGATCACAGTTTAACTATGCATATATGAACTGTCAACCTATCTCTTTCAAGGTGTATTTCCCAAAACAAGTGCTTACCAAGAGTTGCTTTTAAGATTTTGTTTATATAAGATTTACAACAATATCTGGATGCAATATCTGTGTGTATTCAGCACTGCATTCAGACTCATGGGAAGCTGAGGGTCTCTCTTATTGCTGCCATACAACTAACCAGCCTTGTTGGAGGCAAAAGGATTAGACGTCCTCCTATAACTTCTTTGAACAAAGCTCTAGAGTAGATTGAAAAAAATCCCATCTATGTTTAAGAAGAAGAATATCTGTTCATGTAGTTAATGCTACTTTTCCTTCACTTAGATCAAGATTTGATCTTGTTCTTGTTGCAGCCCTGCCTGAAAACCACTCAAGGAAAGTTGAATCTGTTAGTTTCATGATGAACCTGATGAGGATATAGTAATCCACTCTGTTATATGTACTAAAAGCAGGATTAGCTGAATATTTTATCCAGTATTAAAAGTTTTCACAGTGAAACCAGATTGGGGAATTTAGCCTTGAAAAAAACATGTTTGCGTCTCCAAAAATTAAGGTTGTTTGCCTTTCAAATGTACCTAGTTTACATCTAAAAGATGATAAAAACAGCACATAAACAGCATTATTTATATTAAGTACGAAACAATTATATTTGCAAAAATATGAAGTGGGAAAATATTATACCATTGGCTCAAAAATAAATAATAAAATAAAGATTTGACAATATTTTCTAATGAAATTATAATGGAAGAATGCAACAAGTCTTTAAGTTTAGTCCTTACAAGAAACCAGTAAACTTTAAATGACGTTCGTTTTTTATTTCTTTGTAGGCTAGGCATGCTATCTAAAAGCAGAGGTGATAAAATAGCGCAAGGATATGAGCAAATGCATTACATATTATACTGGCAGCTACTACTGTGCCATCGGACGATGGTCAAACAAGTACACAGCTATGCATTGTAGGAACAGCCATGTGAAAACATGAATAGAGATTGATTGTGCAAAAAAGTAATTTAGAAACCGATGTTGATAAATCATTTAGTTAAGCATAACCATACAAATCATCACCTTCTGGAATGATAAGATAAATTGCACTGACCTTCATCCTTTTCCAATTTTCTTCTGCTTCGCCAAAGAAGTCGAATAGGAGTACCAACAAATCCAGCATCTGATCGAAGCTGCTTCTCCATGTAACGCCGGTAGGTCTCCGGAAATAGTTTTGCATCATTAACAAAGAAAACAAATGTAGGCGGCCTAATAGCTGCCTGCAAAAGTAGATATCATTGGATATAAAATGCCACCAGAAACCACATTGGACAAGTTAAAGATTAAGATCTGCAGAAGAAAAGAACATGCTCGATCAAGAAAGGTCAAGTACATGAAATGAAGTCCTGGGCTCAGAAAGTGTCACTAGGATGTGCTTTGGGTGATTAATTGTTATGCACCAAACAAAAAGAGTAATTCAGCAAGTGCATCTCCATCTATGTCCCTTTCTTGTATTTAATTTTTTAAATAAATAAGAACTAGAATTTGGCAGGGAAGTACATTATTAAAAGATCACTTCCACAATAGTAGTGTACAAATGATGATAGCACTCATATATTACGCTACTTATTGTGATACACAAACGGGGTGTAGTCCTTGCAAACCACTGATATCAGCCAAAACAACACTAAGCTCCTTTCCAAGAGTGAAGATTTAAGTCTCTTGAAACTTTAAAAGGTGCATTGCACAAACAAGTAATAATGTATCTCATATGCTGGGTACTCCCTAGCTTAGAAATGGGCTAAATATTTATACTTATAGCTGCTAGAAGTTGGTTTCAAACACTTGACAACAGAAAATCCCATGGCATTATGGTTAAAGGAATAGTTTAGTCTGACGTAGACTGAAAAAAGCAGTTTCAGTTGTTGGCATCAAGAAGAATGCCTCGCAAAGTGGAAGTTTCTGGTGAGGAATGGTGACAGACAAAGAGAAGATTAAGGAAACGGAATTGGTTTATAGATGATGCAGCTAGCTGAAGAAGAAATTAAAACTATAAAGAAAAAAAAAAAAGAAAAGTAACGAATGAACTGCAAAACAGCTAAATTTTGTGAGGAAAGTGAATCTGTTTTTATAAACATATACAGATAACGAAACAATCCCAAATATAGCACCATGATATTGATTATTTTGCCAAGTAACAAAAATACCTGTGTGCAATAATAAACGCGTCCTCTCCTGCCACCTCGTGTCCTAGGAGGGGGTTTAAACGCTATTGCTTCCCGTACCACTTGATTCAATATTGCAGTACTAAGTCTTCTCAATCGCTCTTTCTCAACTGTACTGGCTGCAACAATTATCCTGAATCCAAAACAAAAATGAATGCAAAAGAGAGGTAAGACAAGTTACACAAGCATTGAAAATATACTGGGGATACTAGGGCCATGTATGGTATACCAAACACCAGAAAATATAGCATAAAAAGAATGAGGAGAGAAAAGGAAAGTAGGAAACCATCCTGTCTATCATTTGGTATACTACAGGACAATATGATAATGGTTATTATTATAATCTTAGAACATCTTAAAAGGTAAAGGATCATATGATCATGAATTCAGTTGTAACAATAAAATGACAAGATATGGCAGGTCAAACACATACTTTTCAACACTCTGACCAGCTATTGCAGTTGAATAAACAATTGGGGCCCAATCAAGCATGCGCATTTTCTCCCTAACATCTTGCTCGTAGTATGTTGCAGTTTGCTGGTTTTTATTTGGTATTGTGTCCCATTTGTTTACAACAATCAGACAAGCCTTTCCTTCTTTCTCTATCCTCTCAGCAATTCTATTATCCTAGGACATCAATACAAAACAACACATAACAGTTAAGGAAATAATCAAAAGGAAAACTAAGGACAAACAACTCTTCAGATTAACAGGCCAAGACACAGCCATTGTTATATTACAGAAATATCAGTAAGATAATATTAAAAAAAATAGCTCAAAGTTTGGTTACCGGTAAAGTTTACTTAGTTACTGAACTTACTAAGTCATATACTATCTTCAATCAACTAAAAAGTGAACAATTCAATTTATTTACAGAAAGGTTTTAAGATAAACAATGGAAAAAGCATCCAAAAAGGGGGCAAGATTTTCAAATCCACAGCCCCATATGCCGTATTTTTCTTTTTTTTTTTTCTTCTGTAAACCATCGGCAAGAATCCATCACCCTTGAGAAAGATCAAAAGCAAATATCAATCTTTAAATTGAGCTAGCTAGGATAGTATTCCAGATATGGAGGGAGTAACCAGGAATCTCTTATCCTGGTCGTACCAAAAGAGAGAACACACACAGATCACACATATAGAAAAACAGAGTTTATTCCCTGATCTTCCTAGGACCATTTGCTGAAAATTGAGAACCGGCAATAGCAAACTAGTGGCAACATCCCATTTGCACCAAGGATTCATGGGATACAAATCACTATACATTTTTTACCACGCAGTTTCTATTTCAAAAAGAAAAGTAATGGTAGCAACAACATCAACAAGAATATTCTTTTTGGTACATATATAGCTGACTTGTTATTTCCACTTTCTTCTAAGTAAAAGTTGTAGATTATTGGACCAATTTGATCTTGCTTATACATGAACCATTTACTGAGTAAATCCAAGCTCATGCATCCTATTATTGCTTTGATTTAGCAATCATTATCATTAAATGGATAGACATAGATTTTTCCAAGAATTTGATAAGATCTCTACAATGTTGATTAGATCCTCAATATCAAACTGTTATATCTAAATGAACTCATATAACTTGATTTACTTGAACACGAAATATTCTGTCATGGTATTTCCATTCTGTTTTCATGCACTACTTAACATTGTGCAATATGGCTAGCACTATATACCGATCAGGGAGGATATTTCAAGCAAGTTAAAACCATAATATTAGTAACATGGCTTGTCAGGAAATCATTGACAAAGTACCTGTTCAGTTATGCAAGCCATTGCCTCAATGACCAGAGCAATGACATCAGAACGACGGATGGCACGAAATGCTCTGTTCACCGATAAAGACTCGATGGTAGTACCTGATGAAGCTATGGACGCCCTTCTTCTGATTCCAGCAGTATCAATAAGCCGGAACTTCTGCAAAATGAGTGCCCCGGTATTAAGCTTCTAAAAACAACTGGAATACAAAAGCAAACAACACTCAGGATAACATTATGTTTTCTTTTCTCATTCTTTATCACTGATCCTTTCAAGCGTAAAAAGTTTGATCTCCAACTCAAGGAAGCAGAACCAAGACAAATAGACTAGCTGCTGTAATACTGGTATCTGAACTATAGAAACCTGGCCATCAGGTCCAATAAATTCTGTATCAATTGCATCACGAGTGGTGCCACTGATAGGGCTCACAATTGTTCTATCCTCCCCAAGCAAAGCATTTAAAATGCTACTTTTACCAACATTTGGTCGACCAACAATTGCAATTGAGGGGACATAATTTTCTTCCTCATCCATATTTTCTACATCCTGCAATTAATCAAGAAGCCATATACTTAGCAGAGAAAGAAAATAAGTTTATTATTAAGAAAAAAAATTAAGATGGAATTCATCAAAGATGCAAAATGCCAGAAAATTTTTAAAACATAAATAAGGACAGTTTCACAAGGGAAACAGAAAAGTTGAGGACAGCAAATGAAACGAAATTGTTAAAAAAGACAAACAATAAAGCCAAATTACCTCAATCTTTTTCAGCCCTGAACAAACGAGATCAAGAAGCTCCCCAGTTCCAGTCCCCGATAAAGCAGAAATAGGAATGGGAGAGAACCTGGTTGTGCAGTTGAAAGAGTTAATCCAAAGTTAAGCAGAAGGGAAAGAAAAGAACAACTTTCCTAGGACCACCAAATTACAAAAAGATAACTTGAAATTACAAACATCTCTAGATAAAAAGCACAAGTCACAAGCATAATGTTTTTCCTCAGTGGCAAAAGAAGAAGAAGAAAAGAAAAAAGGAAAACTGGAAGTGGAAGTGGAAAGAGGTTGGCAAGAGAGAGAGTTAGTCCAATAACTTCAGAGCAAGTTTTAATGCCATTCCAAACCATAAGCTACATTATCAATAACTCGAGGCATTGCCAATAAGCATTGAGTACTGAAAACCAAAGATTTTCAGAGAAACAAAAATTAAGAATTACCCCAATGACCAAAACTCTAACGCTTGCATGATTCCTTTACGAGGAGATTCACACTTGTTCACTGCAAGGACAATATATTTACTTGAGTAGCTCTTTCGAAGCCATTCTGCAATCTCCATATCAGCTGCTGTTAGACCAGCCTGTTCAATATCATACAAACAATCACTTGGCAAGTTGATAACTCTTCAAAAGAAACAGAAGAATATATTGTTGGGTTTCATATAACCAAATGAGATTGCCACCAAGATAAAGAACTGGCAAAGTAGACAATCAAACCCCCAAAGAATTATGCAGATTATCCCAGGGACAAGTCTCACCTTATCCTGTCAACAAAAATCTCATCCTTCACAACTTCAAACCAGATTCTTAAAGCACCAAGAACTGGTTGAGAGAGAATAGGAATTTTTCAATGTTAGTAATGTACAAACTTTCCTTCCACTTCAATATCTCACACCTTGATGATGCACAAGTTTTCCCCTTCTAAGAGCATCTAATCCTAAGGTATACACCAGCCAACTCTCAAGACTGATTCCTTAATAGCTTCTTTAAAATTTTCATTCAAAATGTTCTTTTGTTTTTGCTATATAAATATATATATATATATATATATAAACAAAGTAGTCAAAGGCACTCATGTCAGTTGTTTGCCTAGGTCAGAAGAGATGGAGCAATCAAGTAACTGTTTACAATTATTTGGCAAGGAAAAATTAAGCAATAATGCCTTTGTTAATCATCCAATTAAAACCAATTGGCAATTAGTAGAAAGCCCAACTTGAATACAGGGCTGGGAAAAACTCTAAACTGATATGGAAAAACAATACTTAACAAACTTTAAATCCCCAAGGAAGAGAGTCTTCAACAAGTCAGTTGCCTTTAGGGTGCATTTGGATGGGAATTTTTGAAATTTTGAAGAATTTTGAAATGCTATAAATTTGAAATGCATCAATTCAAAATAACAAAATTTGTAATTGCATTGTTAGCATAATTATTTTTTAGAAAGGAATTTTAAATATTGGAATTTGATGAGAAAAAAAATAATTATAATAGATAACTAATGATATTAGAGATAGAAAAAGCAAAGTACTAAAAATATATATGTAATATGAATGTCATTAGATTTGTAAAAATGTGCAGACATTACTAGCAATATAAAAATTAAGAAAATAAATTTTATACTGAGATTTTGTAGTTAAAATTGGAAAAAAAAAAAACAAAAACAAAACAAAAGTTGCATAAAAAAGAAAACATAGTAAACGTTGATTTCTTAACATAAAAACAAGGAATTTGAATAGAGAATTTGTGCTATCCAAAATCCCTCGTTCAAATTCCAAAATTTTTGACAATTCCAATTTTTATTTTGCCAAACAAAATAATTCTATTTAAAATTTTAAAAGTCTCTCTACAAATGAGTCCCTACTTGAAATGCCTCATCCAAACGCACTCAAGGCAGCACTTGATGCAACTTAAATGTTTATTCTTTGTCATGTTTACTTTTAAAAAGCTGTAAATTAATTATTTATAGTCACTCAATTACTATAAACCTAGAATTTTCATTCAATGATTATTGCATTTATTTCTTTATTAGATTGCACTTTTTAATAAATTTAAGAATAAAATATTATCATTTCTTTTCCTATTCAACGTAAATAAGATCCTAAATCTTTTTTTTTTTTTATAAATCCTAAATCATTCAAATTTCAAATGAGAAACATGATTCAAATGTGCTAGATCATTTTGCTTGACTTCTTTAGTTAATTTGTGTCAAAGTTTCAAAATAAAACAATGATACAACCAATGCAAGAAGGAAGTATACCTGCCCATCTACAAGGAATATAATAACAGATGCTTCTTCAACAGCTGCAGTAGCTTGTCGTTCAATCATAGAAGGCATCCTTGCAACAGCTGCCTCTCTGGAGAGTAATGAGATGCCATCCATACCAACAGTTGTTGTAATAGCTAAGTCTTCCATGACTTTAGCCTGTGACTTTGACACATTTAGAACCCCTCCAGTATCAACCATCACAAATTCATGATCTCCCCAGAAGGATCTACCATACAAACGATCCCGGGTAACCCCAGGTTCATCCACCACAATGGCCCTGTTGCCCTGTAACAAATTTCATGAAAAAGTTTGACATTGTCGACAATCTAAAAACATACATCTAGCTACATGTAGTCAATCATTTGGTTACTAGATGTTCAAAATAAATTTGGAATTATGCATAAGAATTAAAGAAAAAATTAGTGATCAAATACCCCCACAAGGCGATTAAATAATGCTGATTTACCAACATTTGGCCTTCCAACTATTGTAACCCTTGGAAGAAGATGGTCAGGGATCTGCAAAAGGATTTTAAAATTGTCACTAAGTAGCAAAGAAATTTTTATATCTTTATAAGAGAGTCCCTAGTTTACATCATAAAATATATTAATTGCACTATATCATAGTAATCATTGGTTCAAAAAGTTATTTGCAAATTTAGCAGACATTTCAGAAATGAAACATAAGTTCATATGCCTACACTCTCAACTTTTCAATATGTTTCCATCATACATTGTTCCAATATTTCAAAATTTAGAGGCACAGCATCATATGGCACTCAAGAACATGAAACTGGAATAAGGCACTTAGATGATATAAAGCAGCTTAGAACACCCATGAAATATCTTGGCTTGTGAAAACAAGTGAAAACAACATACTAATAGAACATCATGCTTGGCAGTAACTATGTTAAACCAGAAACAAATCAATAGAACTCTAGCACCAGTATTAGCCTTAAGCCCTTGACAATATGTACAGCATCATTAAATATAATTCCGACCTAGAACATAAATTTTGCGAGGCTGCGGATTTTTTTCTCTTAAGCAGTGAATTTCCAAAAGCTTTAAAACAATCCACTAATTAGAAATGAAGAAGCAATCCAAGGTGACAAAATGGAATGAAAAAAGAAAATGATGCGCAGAAAATTAATTCACTCTTGCAAGTCACAACTATGTATATGGTTTTATAGTCAGCAGCTGCAAAAGTTTTCAAGTCACCCCTTTAAGAAACAAGGAAAGCTATTTAGACTGGTTATTAGATTAATTAAGTGACAACAATACCTTGAAAAAATATGTTTTACTTACAATTTTAGTTGCACTTTTACGTCTCTTCTGCTTTCCGCTCAACCTCTTAAGATCATCTGTATCGTCCTCTGAGACAACGAGCCTCAGTAAATAATGTTATTACATTTTGCTTAAGTACAACCAATACAAAAACTCGTATCCAAATCAAGGAACAAGATAAGAGATAACCAATTTAGGCACCATTTTTGCTGTCAAAAAGGGAATTTGTATAGAGAAAGCAACAATATTTTTGAAATTTTAAAAATATGAATAATTTTTGGAGAAGAAAATGCTAGATTTTAATTTTACTTAGAACAATTTTTTTTAAAAAAAATATTAGTGTTCCATCCATTTTAGTTATTCATTCATTTCTAATCAATTATGGTTTTATTTTTTTTAAACTCTACCATTTGCTTTTAGTTTTTTATAACAAGTAGCAAAATTGATCAGAATAAAAAGCTGATAAAGATAAAAACTTTTCTACCCAAGAGGATGCAACTTGAGCAAATTAAATTTAAATTATTCAGATAGAATTTAGTTGTTACTTTTTCTACTTGTTTTTATTAAAAAATTTTAAAAATAAAAAAACAAAATTTTTTGAATAAAAAAAAGTCGAACATACTTATGTAGGAACACTTGTTATAATTTAACTATTGACTTATTTTTAATCAAACATAAAACCTTATTTTAAGCAACTTCTGGAAATTAAAAAACAAAAAAAAAAAGCAAATGAGAAAGAATAAATAAGAGCAAAAAGAAAGGAGTAATGAGAGGAAATTACCAATGGTTAATTGGCGAGACAAGGAAGAGGAATAGCGGCGAACGGCTTCCTTTGCTTCGGATTCAAGGGCGTCCACGTCCAAGACAAAATCCTCATAAGATTCTTCTTCTTCTTCTTCTTCTTCTTCTTCTTCTTCGTCCAGAAAATCTTGGAATTCGTCTTGGTGAGGAGGTGGAGAAGGGGAGGACGTGCAGCGGCAGAGATGGAGGGAAGGGAGGGTGGGAACGGGGAGAAGCAATGGAGGAGAGATATTTGAGCGAATTGAGTGAAGAGGAAGAGGAAGAGAATAGAATATGGGGCTGGCAGAAGGAAGAGTGAGGGATTTACCAAAGAGGAGCTGGGTAACAGCAAAGCATGACATTTTTTCTTCTTTCAAGCTGTTGAGTGTTGACAGTGGAAAAAAAAAAAAAAATCGGAATGTGAGGTTTGGCAGTTAACTTAAGAGGCGCTGAGAGAGGTTTATCCTCTTTCCTGCTAGTCTGGGACTTGGGACTGGGGCGGTTTTAGTTTTCAATTAGGTGCGGTTTCGCCTATGGCGCGTTAAAATGCTCCTGGATGATGTGTCATTAGATAAGAGAAAAAATATAGAGAAAATGAAGCTTCAGTCAGGATTGTATCGGTTTTTACGTGATTCAGTTTAAATTTAGATACTAAATATTTATATTAGGTTTGAAAATATTTTTAAATAAAAAGTTAAAAATATTATAATAGAATTAAATTTAAATTTCATTAATTTTATCTATTTTAAAATTTTATAAATAAAAAATATTAATTTTATAAGTGAGATAGTAATCCAAGAGACGATGAATTAAATTTTTCTAAATTCTTCTTAAATAATGATTTTAAAATAATTAAATGAAAAATCCAAACAATAAATACTTTTTAATAAAAATATAATGCAAGTAATAACAATTAATGAATTTAGAATCTAACATAAACAAAATATATGTAAAAAGATAGGGATAGAGAAATTGAACATAATGATATATAGAGGTTCAGTTCTCCACAAGGCAACTCTTTTCTTGGTTGTTCATATCAAGACTTCAATCTACTAATCTTGAATTGAAAATATAATCATATCTTTTTCTCTAAGGCTAAAGATAGAAACATTATACTCTCTACTTTTTAGGCTAAATAAAAACCTCTTAATCTTATAAATTTAAGATGATACCTCATTTTTTAATTATAAAATCACTTAATAAAAATACAAACTTAGAACACATTTCAAAGGTTAAGTGTTTGCCTAATGAAGTACAAAAAAAAAAATGATGAATGAATAACAATATAGCTTCGATACAATAAATACAAAAGATATAAATTTTAAACGTTAACAACTTTTGATTCTTTGAGAGAATGAAAAATATAGCTTGTTAGATTTTATTCTCTTGATTCATCAATTTTTTTGATGTGTTGGAGTGCCCAATTTATAGAGGAATTGAGGAAATGACCATTAGAAATGCTAGGGAGAAGAAAATAACCTTTGCAACTTGATAAACTAGCCGTTGGAGTTGTTTCAGTGCATATCCTGATCAATCCCTTCCATAAGAGGATCGATTGATTGAAGGGGTGATCGATCCCTTCTTTAACTAGGAGCACAAACATGCTGAGTAAAAAATCAATCAATCCCTTCCTTGAGCCGATTGATCCTGTCAAAGCTGGATAGTTGTATCTTATTTTACACTTATTAATTTGATCATATCTTGAATTATACAAATTTAAATCAAAAATTGTTTGAAGATTTAGAAATTAAACTTAAAGGGTTTTCTATTCATATAAAATTCATCACATAATTTATTGTACATGAATTACAGTTAATTTTCAAAACTACCTATTGTGTAGTTTTTAAACAACTACAAAATGTCTAGTAAAAATTTAAAATCTTTTCTTAAAAAATTTGAATTTGAATTTTGTTTGATCTATTATAAAGTAGATACAAAGAGCTTTTCAACTATATAAAATTCAAATATTAAAGTTTTATGAATTAATACAGAAAAATAAAACAAGTTTAATGTTAAAAAACTTTGTTCTTGTAAAACAACTTTCTTAAGTTAATCTATTCTCAAAACTAATATTATCAAAATTATATTAAGTCCAAAATGAATAAATTCACTTTAAAAACAACAATTTAACTTTCATTTAAACTCAAATAAATAATGTTTAAAAATAATTTTGATTTGAGAAATAAGAAAATATAAAGAAAGTTTTGTTCAAATTTTGAAAATCATATTATTTATTTAGTACCAAAATATAGAACTTAAGAACATGTATTAAATAAATCTTTTTTAAAATCTTGATCAAGCTTATTTAGCTTAATGTTTTGTCATTTCAATATAAGGATTAATTCAAGACTAACAATCTCCCCTTTTTTAATATGATAAAATTTAAAGATAAATTTGCTTGATAAAAAAAATTCTTTAAGACATTTAAGATTTTGAAAAATATTTGAAAAATTTTTCCTTAAACAATGTATGGCAAAACTCCCCCTCAATTAATGCATCCTAATCCAATATAACTCAATAAATATATGTTAGTCAAATATATTAAATAAGCACAATCAAACATATGCGTGTCAAGCATAAGCAAAATTGTCCAAATGATATTTCTCCCTCTTTTTGTCATAACAAAAAGGCATGGGCATATTAATGAGCAAATAAACACAAAGAGACATCATTAACAAATATATTCATGAAACATTTCTTCTCCTTTTTGTTTATGCTCTTTATACCAAATGTTTAAGCTCCTATATCAATTACCGTAAGCATACAAGAAGAAATATCTCTAAACTCTCTCCCCTATTTTGTCATCTTAAAAAAAAGAAAGATCAATTCAAGGTATGGGACAAGATGCTTGATACCAATAATATCAAAAGTATTTTAAATACATGTAATTAAGTATAATATGCACAATAAAGTTCAAATACATGTATTCAAATACAAAGCATAACTGTATTCAATTTTAGCATTTTAGCATAAGTTATCAAATTCACTATGTGAAATTTATGAGCAAAGGATAATGAATAATATACAATCTACTCATAAATCATGTTAGGCTAAAATGTGCTTAAAACCTAAAACATCAATAACAATTAAGCATAAATTCAAGCACATACATACAAGCTCATACCAATTGTTATGGATACCAATTGTTAAAGATATGTTATCATAAAGCATAGCAATTGTTATTACAAAACAAATCAAACAAAATTGTATTCTAAAATTTCTTCTCCTTTTCAAAATAAGGATTAATCAATTTAAAGCACACTTAAATTTGCATTAAAGGTATAAGCTATATCAAGGATAGGCACATAAAAAAGTATCCATGAAAGTTAAAAAATTCTTTAGCAATTTTGATACCAATTGTTACCAATTGTTAGCAATTTTATTCAACAACTTTCATAGAGCACACATACTTCAAGCATATAAAAGATTCATTCAATAAATGCATAAATGATAATAGTAATATTTCATAAATGATAATAGTAATATTTCATAAGCTATCATATCCAAACAAAAACCAAAAGCTCATATGAATTTAATAAAGCATGAATACTAATGAGCAATAAAGTTCAATTATCATTATATCATAACAAAGATTATTCAAGCATTTTTCAAATATGATGAACACATAAGCTATAACAAAAAAATAATAAAAGTATAATTATCCAAATATATTTCAAATTATTTCAATGCATAGCAATGAACTTAATCTAAACATATGCAAATATCTAAATATATATTTCAATCAAAATCAACAAGCATATGCAAAAACATTTCAAATCACATAGCAATATACCAATAAAAATACAAACATTTAGACATAATATGGTATATGCTATTTCAATATTCTTAATCAATAAACATGTTCAAAGAAATCAATTAATTTAACTCATATCCATATTCAAGAATTCATGCATTGACCAAATATTTATGCATTATAACTTTTAATCAAAGCAATCAAGAATTAGGCATGAATATTAATGAAGGTGAATTAATCAATCCAAGCTTTAAAAAGTATTAAGACAATTTTTATCAAATAGCTTAGTGACTAATTTATACAATGTGTTCATATGTTCAACCACAAAATCATATATTTGCACATATCAAAGCAAACATGTATATATATCCAAACTCATATATCATATCATAAAGCTGATACATTTACCTCTATCCATGCCAAGCTTATTGTTGTACTGATTTGGCTTTGAATTCTTCAATCCACTTCATTTGAGCAAAACTAGGCTTAATTGATGAGGATGACATGTTTTGCTTACTATACTTAAAATTCCAAAAATGTTAGTTTGTTCATGCTCATTTCAAGTTCTCCTAGTATAGACTTAAAAAAAATTCTTGACAAAGGATTTTCATTAAAAGCATCAAAAAAATCAATTGATAAAAATTATACCAATTGTTAGAAAAAAATTCCATATTCTAAGTCATTATAGGTAAAAGAAAATTTATTCACTAAGCATAAGTTGCTAATTGCAAAAGAGATATACACTTAAGCTAGATGTCATATATCAATTTAAACATCAAATAGCATAAGAATGGCACTAAAGTAAAAGTTCTCATGTAATGTGCATGCTAATTGCAATGGAGATATATACTTAAGCTAGAGGTCATATATCAATTTAAACATCAAATAGCACAAGAATGACACTAAAATAAAAGTTCTCATGCAATGTGTAAAAATCAAACTTTTTAGATCATTCATGAACACAAAATAGACATATTCAATATTCATATATATTCAAAAAATCACCAAAAAATATGTCAAAATAAATTTTAGGCCATATGAAAACTAAAAACTCAAGGAAGGCATATTTATCATAAAAAATATATTTAAGAAAATTTTAGCACAAAAGCATAAATATGTCTATACAAATTATAGGTCATAATCAACAATGACTTAAGCTAAAAATAAGCATCATAAAAAAATCATTTACTTAAGTCATGTTGTAACCATGTCAAGCCAAGAAAAATCATATTTATCATATATGCACACACTTGACAAAAATAAATGAACTAACAACACATATCATTAAACATAATTAGTTCATCAAAACTTAATCCCAAACCAAAAGATAAGTGAATTAAGACAAGTTTCAAAATATTTCACAAAATTAATGAATCAATTTAGCACAGGAGCAAGTATATTTAAAAATATTTTTAAAATAAAAAAAAATTAAGTATTTTCAAATCATAAGCATTAAGGTCAAGTTGAATTAATGATCATATGAGCACATATCTTGACCAAAAACATAGATGAACAATGAATCAATATATATCACTTAAGCACTAGATGTTCATCAATTTACAAATCAAGAGTTATAACAATTTAGAATATAACAATCAAGTTTAAAAAAATATTTCATAAGATCCAAGCATTATAAACAAGTTAAGAAATTTTAAACAACATGGTCATATAGGCATTTTAAATAATCACAAATCAATGTATACCATATAAAGTGCATAAAGAAAAATATGAAACATATTCATCAAGCTAAAATCATTCAAACAAATATATTTATGCAAAAATACAATAAGATAATCCATTCAAAGCTTAATATGTCTAGGATTTTGATTTTTGCACTTTAAAACTCATTTTTTGCTTGAAAAATACCTTAATAAATCTCAAAACTAGTCAAGCTCATTTTTAACTAACTTGAACCATTCCAACAAATTTCAAATGACAAAACAAAGTTGTTCAAGTAATCATTTGGCATTAGAAACAAGAAAATCAAAAAGTCAACTCTTAATCCCATATTTCAATGAAAAAGGTTATTAAAATGGGCAAATATATTTAAACACATATTTAAGTTCTTCAAACCATTTAGAAAAGTTTTATATCACACTTTGAAAAAGTCCAAATGGTTTTTATGTCCATAAATGTTCAAAAATAAGATTTGATCTTTTAAACTCTAAAATCATTTAAAACTTGCATGTAACACTTACGAAAATTTTAAACCATTGCAAGTTATCAAGTTTGTTTAAACAAGTTTAAATTATTGAATTCAAGATATTCAAATTCATTTTACAATTAAAAACTTGCTATAATAATATTTCATATTATAAAGCTTGATTTTAGCAAAAATCATTTTCAAAGTAAAACTTAAAGTCTCAAAATCATTAAGTTTTGAGTGCTCCCCCTAAGTTTATGCATAAATATAAAAGTAATTTAGCACACAATTAATCATATCAAGCACCAATAATAGTTTCACAAATAATATCCAAATATCAAGATCATTTATGCAATTCTAATACCAAAAGCATTCAAATATAATTCCATAAATTTATTAAAGCATACATGAATTCTTTTAAAGATATATCTCAAGCAAATAAGCATTAAACACAATAACAAGCATGAGAAATTATTAAAGTTATACATTCAAGAGCAAAAATAAATACATACACAATCAAGCTCATATTTTTCAAAGTCATTCAAATTATAACATATAATTAATTTTAATCAAATTTGCAATATCAACGTAGTATATGTGGGCACATATTTTCTTCAAAACAATTTAAAATCAATCAAGATATATTAATAAAGCATATAGCAATTAAGCACTTCAACATTCAACCAAAAATAAACAACCAATTTCAAATACTCTTAAAATAAAAATTTAGAGGTTATCTATCTTCATTGTATGTCTAGAGTTTCATTCCTCAAAATCATATTGTAACTCCTTACTCTAGCACGCATACAAGAGATAATCTCATTTGATTTTTGGTACCCAAATTACTTTGGGTCAAGTCTCTTATTTTTTTAGGAACCCATACTTGTCTAATTCTAAATGAAACTTTTTTTCTAATAGGACAAGTATTTATAGTATGACCATGAAAATGACAAAAATGACATTTAATTATTTTAGTACTTAATGAACTCTTTGAAAACTTTTATTTTTCATTCATCAACTCATCAAATTTCTTTTTCAAATCAATTTTTTTTTCTAAAAATGTATTTCTACTTTGAGAGGTTTCTAAATTCATTTTCAACTTTTCTTTTGTTTTTCTAAATCATTCTTTGCATTCATTAAAAATGTATTTTCAACTTTTAATTTTGAAATCATTTTCTTATATTTTAAGTGCATATTTTCAAACTCAATTACTAAATCATTATAAGCATCTTGTAACTCATTAAAAGTACAATAATTTAAATCATAAGAGTTAGAGGTTACCTTCAATTTCTTAATAGCCATGAGACATGATACATGTTGATTGAAAATTTATCTTTTATGTAGCTCATCCAACTTCTTTCATATCTCATTTGAAGTAGAACAATTTGAGACCAAGTTAAAATTGTGAGAGTCAAGAGCTTCATAGAGTAAACACTTGACCTTTGCATCATTCATCACTTGCCTCATATAGTTTGCATCATTTAAATGAATTCCAAGCCCTTTCTTTAGCACATTCTAAATTTTAAAATCATAAGCCATTATGAACACCTTTATCCTTATTTTTCATTCATAAAATTCATATTTATCGAACATGGGAGCTTTGAGGACCTCCTTACCATCTTGGAATCTAAATTTAACCATAGGATTTTTACTCAAGATGGTTAAACCTATATAAAGAGACCAAAGCTCTGATACCAATTGTTAGCCTTTTAGATAAGATGGTGATCTAAGTTCTTCCCAAACAATAATTTCAAAGTAATTAAATGAGGAATTAAAATAATAAGCACTTTTGATGAGAATATAATGCAAGCAATAACAATTAATAAACCTAGAATCAAATATAAAAAACAATAGATGTAAGGAGATAGGGATAGAGAAATCAAACACAATGATTTATAGGGCTTCGATCCTTCTTCATAAGGCACCTACGTTCTCTTTTCTTGGTTGTCCACACCGTGGCTTTAATCTACTAATCTTGAATTAAAAATATAACCCTATCTTTTTCTCTCTAAGGCTTAAGATAAAAACCTTACACTCTCTACTTCTAGGCTAATTAGCAACCTCTCAATCCCATACATTCAAGATGATACCTCACCTATTGATTACAAAATTACTTAATAAAAATGCAAACTTAGAACACCTCTCAAAAGCTAGGTTTGAAAAAATCAAACCTAGCAAATCCTAGTATAAACTTATACAATACACTAGGCAGTTGTATAAGATATGTACAAACTCAAGTTACAGAATATTATCTGAAAAACAGGCATCTAAACAAATTAAAAGTAAGCTTAGTCATAAATAATGAACTAAGATACTTGATAATGAGTTCAATTTTGGTTGTAACAAAACAATTAAGAATCCTAAATATCATTTTAAAAAGAAATGGTATTTTATGAAAACATGGAAACCTAATAAAAACAAAATTCCTAAAAAAGAAAACTTTTTAGTTAGAAGAAAAACTTCTAGATCGTAAAAATGTAAATGTTTTATGTGATGAAAAAGGTCATGTAGCATCAAATTGTCATAAAAAAGGAAAAAATGCAAGCAAATTGATCAAAACCCTTGATCAAAAGGATCTTTAAATCTGTTTTACTGATGAATTATCATATAATGAAATTTTATATGAAATATTTTTAGAAACTGACACTGATAATTTTGATAGTGAAATAGATTATATTTTCATGAATGATACAGTATCTAACACAGTTTTAGTATCTGAAAGTTCTACTACTACTACTCAGGTATCAAAAGAACCAATTACTTCTTTAAAAAATGTTATGAGAAAAACTCATACCATTTCTGAAAAAATTTTGAAAAATCTTCAACTCATCAAAAAAGATGAAGTTTATGAAACTAGTTTTTTCAAAGCCTTTCAACCTTGGTATAAGCACCATATAAAAAAAGTATGTGGTGATACGATAGCTAATGATTTTAAACAAAGATCAATAGAAATTCCCTCATTTTCAAAACAAAAATTTGTATATTTTCTTAAAAAATATCCAAAAATAAAATATATCCATTTAGGAGTTATTATGATAACTATAAAACCCCTTTTTATTACAGGCAAGGATATGCCCATTCGTGTTGTATTAATGGATAATCATTTTTCAAACCTAGTTAATGCTATAATTAGAGGAATCCAATCCAATTTAGTTGCTGGAGTATTTTTATTTTAAAGTCAAATTGAATTATTTTAATTCTATTCATGATCCATTAATAGAAAAATACCTTTGCTCATAATCAAAATCAAAGATTTTGATATTGATTTTCAAGCTCATGATCTTTCTATTAATTGGACTGCTATTTATGAATTTACAAATGTTACTAATACATCTATTAAACAAATAGACCTTAATATTATTGAAAATTTTGAACCACAAGCATTTGAATAAAAAATAAAACCTAAATTAGTAGATTTACGTGACTTGTCAATCCTTATAGGTAGGCTTTTACAAAACAGCTCTGAAGGAAGACCTTTAACAAGTAAAGTCAATCCTTTAAAATTCTTTTCTTCAGGAAAAAATCTTTATTTTAAAAATCCTACTTCAACTAATAATTCTAATCCAGAATTAGTTTTACCAACATTATCTAACCCAAAAAATGATGATATAGAAAGTATAAGTGGCAATCAATCATTTGCTACTCCATATAAAAATTCCTTTTTAGGATTTCAAAGTACAACCGATATTTAATTTCCCAATCAAATTCTTATATTTTTAGGAGATAATCAATCTCAACCTTCTTATTACCATTCTATTAATTTTGTTTTAAACTCCACTACTTCTTTTAGAAAAACTAGAATTGAAGAAAATAAATCTTCTTATGTTTTATCCAATTATTATTTACAAAAAACAAAATATATAAAGTTTTCAAATAAATCAAAACGATTTTATACTTATGTTGAAGGAAAATTTGATTTTCAAAAATTCAAACTGTATTCCTTAAATATACTTCTCGATACTGGAGTAACAATTTCTAGTTGTAGAAGCAATGCATTACCATTAAATAAATGGGAACTAATGAAAACCCCAATAATAATTGTAAGAATTTATGGTAAAGAAACCATCATTGGTTTTAAAGCAAAAAATATTCCTGATTATTTTAACAATACTAAATTTATAATTCCAAAAATTATGTGTTTTCCAGATATGCATGGAGACAAGTTTTTAGGAAACAGTTTTCTTTATAATTATTTACCTTTTTCAATATATTCAGAAATTATTTGGTTAACCATAAACAACGAGTCTATAAAAATTCCCCTTTTAAAAGACATAAATATATTTGCGATAAAAATTTTCAACCCGAAGCTAATCAAGCTAAAATAAAAATAATCAATGAAAAACATTAGTTATATTCCATCCTAAAAGAAAATTTTAGTGAAGAACCACTAAATTATGGTTTAAAAGTCCTCATTTTTGTGAACTAAAAAAATAGATTCAACAAAATAATCAGAGTCAAACGTATGATCTATACTAAACAAGATATAGATGAATTTGAAATTCAAATCTCTGATCTTCTTTCTAAAGGACTAATAGAACCCACTACTAGTCCACATTCTAGTCCTACTTTTTTGGTAAGAAATCATACAAAGAAAAAACATGGAAAACCTGGAATGGTAATAAAATATAAGTGGTTAAATTAAAATCTAGTTTTTGATGGATATTTTATTTCAAAAAAATATGTTTTAATTAATTTAGCAAAATATGCTAATTATTTTTCTAAATTTGATTGTAAATTAGGTTTCTAGCAAATTATGCTTTCAACAAAGTCAAAATCATTGACTGTTTTTAGTGCACCAATAAGCCATTATCAATGGACTGTTATGCTTTTTAGTTTTTGTAACGCTTCACAAATCTTCCAACGTTGGATGGATACTTTATTTTTTAAGCATAAAGGTTATTGTTGTGTATATATAGATGATATACTTGTTTTTTTTTTTAAAATTAAGATGATCATAGGAAACACCTAAATCGTATTTCTCAAGAATTTATAAAACATGGCATTATCCTCAGTCCAAAAACGATTGAGTTAGAAAAAACAGAAATAGAATTCTTAGGATTAAATCTTTCTTCCAATGGTTTTACTCTTCAAGATCATATTATTTCAAAAATTAAAGATTTTCCAGAATAACTGAAAAATACAAAACATCTACAATAATTTTTAGGACTCCTCAATTATGATTCTTCAAAAATTTTTCAAAAATAGAGAAAATTTTATAAGAAAAACTAAAAAAAGATATCGAATTTACTTGGTCTTCTTCTAATTCAAATATTATTAAACAAATAAAATATGATCTTACTCATATTCCTAAAGTTTATCTACCCAAATAAGGGGATCTACTTATTTTAGAAACAGATGCCTCTGATGAACATTGGAGGTGTATTTTAAAAGCTAGAAATCTTCATAAAAAGATAAATTAATTTGTGGTTATAATTCTGGCAAGTTTAAGCCAAATGAAATCAAGTATATTATTTTTGAAAAAGAGTTAATTGCTATAAAAAATGCAGTAACTAAATTACATATTTTTCTTGCTCCTAAAAATTTTATAATAAGAATAGATAATCAATCTGTTAGAGATTTTCTTAAAAACAGAAAATTATCTGATAACCCTAGAAGAATATGATGGTATAAATTTTTATGCCAATATAATTTTGTTATTAAATTTATTAATGGTAACAAAAATTTTCTTGTAGATTTTCTAAGCATACCAAATGGATAGAGGTAAAAAACCTTTACAACAGTAGGAAGGATGGAGAACAATTCAAAAGAAACAAACCAAAAAGGTTACTTCTTCTTTTATATCTTCATCATCTTTTCAAAATCCTAACTCAGGATTTATACCTTTTCAATCCTCCTTGTGGATATTTACCACATATACTTTCACAAAGACTAATCCATGTCTTTCAATCTCAAGCTCCTTTACAACCAGTAAAACAAGTTCAATCTCAATTTGCTTAATATCTAAACCAATGGACCCCTATTTCTTATTCTAAAATTTTGAAACAAACATAAGAACTTAAACAAAGTTTTGAACTTAAAGACTTTTACAATCCTGGTCTTAACCCAGGGACATATGGATTGATCAATCATATTAAGAAATCCCATCTCTCTAAAAATAAATCTGCATTTCGAAAAGGGATGACCAAACTCGTTGAATTCATAGTTAAACAAACTAAAGAAAGACAACAATTTGACAAATTAATTTTCAATAATCTTTGTTCTTCATATATGTTAAAACAACAAGATTATGACTTATTTGCTATTGAAAAACAATACTCAGTTCAAGAAATAAGTCATTTTTTAAAACTTTTTGAATAATTCTCTTATAAGTCTTCCCCTCAAATAATAAAACTAAAAAAGATTTTATTATTTGAAAAAGCTTTGATTTTACTTCCTAAAGAAATATTTCAAAAATTTGTTGCAAGAATATTTTTCTGAATATTATTTCTCTTTATATTTAGAAACCTCAGTTTTGGGAGAAAAACTTCCAAAAATAAAATTTAAATTAGACCATGATACTTTTGATGTAAAAAGCATTAAATTAGGACTGGTTGGAAAAATCATCGTCCAAAATTTGCTCTTTCCATCATATTTTTAACTTCCCTGCGTTTATTAAATCACAATTCCAACGATATGTAAAAAATGATCGTTTCTTTTTCTATATCCATTTTAAAATAACCAGTTTCTTAGGATCTTTCATTCGAGAAATATTCTATCAATCTTATCAAATTTAGAAAGTTGAGAAATTTGTTTCAGGCCTTCCTACTGAACAACTAGTGGATGCCATAGAAAATTCCGACCTCTTAAACCAAGCCATTCAAAAGTATTCCAATACTTCTTCATACCACTTCCAAATAGAAATAAATGTTATGGAATACTATAAAAATATTCTGCAAAAAACATTTGCCCCTCTTTCCCAAAATATTCTCTTCAAATAGATGGCAGTGTTGGGAATATTGACTCAAATCCCATAAGAGATTTGTTTGAGATTTTTCAAATATTGCTTGATGGACAAGAAGACTTACAAAATAAGAATTCTAAGAGAAAGAAGATTCTTAATAGGTAAGTTTGACTTACAAGAAAAGAATTCTAAGAGGAGAGAGATTCTTAATGGGCAAGTTTGTATGGTTATAAATAGGTGAAGTCTCTACAGGGTTAGGTATGAGAAAAAGATGTAAGAGAGTTGTAGGGTTTTGTGGGATAGACACCCCATAGGAGTATTGAGGCTCTACATTTTATGGGTTTGTATGTTTGTTTGTGAGTGGACTAGAGGAGACTGAGAGGGTCCACATAGGTATGATGTATGAGAACATATGTGTATGTGTTTGGTTGTGTTGAAAGGGTGCACAAGGGTTTGAGTTTGTATTTGTTTGGGTTGAGAATACTCCATAGGACTAGAGGAGAATGAGAGTGTCTTATGAGTATTGATTGCTGAGTGAGGTTGATGATATGATGCATGTTTGTAATTCTCTACAACTAGTGGATCTTATTTCTCATCTGTGGATGTAGGTCAGTTGGACCGAACCACGTTAAATTGTTGTCTCTTGTGTGTTTGATTTATTGTTTGATTTCGCTTCCGCTGGTGTGATTGGATTGGAGGCTTTTAGCCCAACAGGCAGAAAAATTTGGACAAGATTATTATATTCAGAGAATGATTTACAATCCGTTCCAACAAAACCTGAAGCATTCAGTTTAATCCAACAGCTCTTTGAAATGGAAACAATTGACCATCCTCAACATTTTTTATATCAATATCAAGAACGATGGCAAATATGGAATAAATTCAGAATAAATACTCCATAGTCTTTTAATCCAGAATATGAAGAAGCATTTAATCTGGATAACATCCAAGAAGGATAAGTTATTCTAATCAGGAATAAGCCTATAACACTTACCAATAAAAAAAACAAAACTGCTGGTAAGCCCAACATTCACCAGACATCTGTCTTATCAACCGACAGTGACCATTGTAGCAGTCACTATAGTAGACAAAAATAGCCATTGTAGCAAATAAAAGCAAACAACAGTAACAAATAGCCCTAGTTAAACAATGCTGTATAATTAACCTAACACGGGTTAGTCCCTTTATAAATAGCATAACTTTGCATTTGTTAAGGTAGACTTATCTCCTACTTTCTTTCTATTATTCTCCTACAAAAAAAAAAAAAAACCCTGTTTCAGCTAGCTCTTGAAGCCTTTAGTTCCACCAATATAGAGTTTTTTTTTATCCTTAGTCTTTTTAAGAAATTTGATGAATGAACAACAATATAGCTTGGATACAATAAATAAAAAAGATATGAATTTTAAGTTCTAACAACTCTTGATTATTTGAGATAATGAAAATATAACTTGTTGAATTTTGCTCTCTTGATTTATCAATCTCCTTGGTGTGTTAAAGTATCCAATTTATAGAAGAATTAAGGAAATGGCCATTGAAAATGCATGGGAGAAGAAAATAGCCATTGAAGCTTGATAAAGTAGCTGTTGAAGTTGTTTCAATTTATTCCCGATCGATCCCTTCCATGAGGAGATCGATTGTTTCAAGTTTTGAAATCATTTCTCAGCTTGAAAATGCACGACCCAATCGATCCCTTCCGTGAGGGGATTGATTGGTTCAAGGGGGTGATCAATCCCCTACATAGGATGATTGATCCCTTCTTTAACCAAAGGCACAAATATGCTAGGTAAAAAATCAATCGATCCTTTTGTTGAGGGGATTAATGTTGTCAAAGTTAGATGGTTGTCTCTTATTTTGCATTCTACTTACTAATTTGATCATATCTTGAGTTATACAAATCCAAATAAAAAATTGTTTAAAGATTTAGAAACTAGACTTAAAGGGCTTTCATCCATATAAAATTCATCACTTAATTCATTGTACACGAATTATAGTGAATTTTCAAAACTACATTTTGTATAATTTTTAGACAATTATAAAATGTCTAGTAAAAATTCAAAATCTTTTTTAAAAAAATTTGGATTTGAATTTTGTTTGATCCATTATAAAGTAGACTCAAAAAGCTTTTCAACCATATAAAATTCAAATATTAAAGCTTTGTGAATTAATATAGGTTAAAAAATTTTATTCTTATAAAATAACTTTTTTTAAGTTAATTTATTTTCAAAACTAATATTATCAAAATTATATTAAGTCTAAAATGAATAAGTTCACTCTAAAAACAATAATTAGACTTTCATTTAGACTCAAATAAATAATATTTAAAGATAGTTTTAATTTGAGAAATAAGAAAATATAAAAAAATATTTATTTAAATCATAAAAATCATATTATTTATTTAATATCAAAATATAGAACTTACTAATATATGCTAAATAAATCTTTTTCAAATCTTAATCAAGCTTATTTAGTTTAATATTTTATCATTTCAAAATAAAAATCAATTCAATGCTAACAAAAATAATTATTTTATATTTAAATTTATTTAAATATATTAAAAATTATATTAAATAATACCAAAAAATTTAAAAAATTTAAATTAAATTAATTTTTTTTTTAAAAATTTAATTTTAAATCAAAATTTTAAATTTATAATATTATACATTAATTAAAATAATTAAATCAAACCTAACACTTACATATCATGGTCTCATGATGATGTTTGGCTTTCAATCTCAATGCATCGTTGGCATTGTTCATATGAGCAAAACACAATTATTATAAATTATAATTTCTTTTTTATAACAAATCACAGATTATATATACAACAAATGAAGTTTCGTGTTTGATTTTAAGATATAATCCCAACTCAAACTTAAAATGACTCAAATTAAAAATTAAAAATGTATTTAAATATAATAAAAAATAATAATATTTTTAAAATATAAAATTAAAAAAATATCATTTATAATTATTATACTTTAAAAATAAATGCAAATGTCTTCAAAATATGTTTGATAAATTATTGAAAAATTTTAAATCATTAAAAATTAAAAATTTCATTGATTTAATATTTTTAATGCGTTTGATAAATTATTTTTAAAAACCACTTAGTGATAGGTTTTTAATAAAAAATTAAAATGCTAAGTAGTTAAAACCTACTTAAT
Source organism: Durio zibethinus (assembly GCF_047325235.1). Classification (NCBI taxonomy): domain Eukaryota; kingdom Viridiplantae; phylum Streptophyta; class Magnoliopsida; order Malvales; family Malvaceae; genus Durio; species Durio zibethinus. Next base: position 17,184,083 of record NC_143176.1, read on the forward strand.
ATATTAAGTCAATTTTATTTTAAAAAAGAATGTTATCTAATTATATCAGTCATTTAGTTTCATATTTTTTCCTTTTAATTATTTATTATTATCTTTTAACTTTTATTAATTCAAGATAATTATAAAATTATATCTTTTATATAAAATTAATAAAAATTCTATTAATCATTTAATTTTAGTAGCATACTAAACAATTTTTATATCATAATTTTAATACTTAAAATTTTCAAATTAAAAATTTAATACTTAAATTTTATTAATTTTCTATTTATTCAATTTTTAAAACAGCACCTAAAATAAAGCACGAGTACAATGGTTAGGGTAACCGAACCCAACTGAAGTTATCCGGTTGGAGCTTAAACCGATCCACAATAAATCCGACCCGAAATCCTTAGCTCTGTTAAAATTATAAGCCCCCAAACCCTAGCAGCTCCTCTGCCATTTATCTTCTCTGTGCCAAAATATCGAAGGTACGCCCCTATACTTCAAATTAAATTATTATTGCTCTAATTCTTAATAATTTTGATAAATCATCGAGAACTTTTAAATTCTTTTATGATTATAATGAATCGTATATTTCTTTTATTTTCATTTTCATTTTCGAGTCTGGATTCATGTTAATCATAATTTCCAGGTTTTGATTCCTTAAGCTTTTCCCTTTTGTAGCTAGAGAATTATGTACTATAATCCTTTGTGAGTTTTCAATTTTTTTTGAATTAATGTTTTTCATTTTATTATTTTCTATACAACTTGAGATTAGCTTAGTTAGGGTTCCCTGTCATCTGTGACTGAACAAATTTCTTTGGAGTCAAATTGTTTACTAAAGTTGCTTTTCGATTTTTTTTTTAATTTAAATCCCTCTTCGTATTTTCCACTGTTTAATTGAAAAAATTTTGTTACTCTGAAGAATTTTTTCGTTCTCTTTATATTGATTCATTCGAAATAAAATGGACGGGATGTTTGGCATATGTTTCAGAAGAATATGACCTGACAGAATTTTTGAGAATGAAAATCTGTTGAAAATTTTAGCTGTTTGTTAGTTGGAATTTAGCTGAATCCATATTTGTTTTTTTTTGCAGAGTGATATAGAGAGATGGTGCAATATAGCTTTAAGAAGATAACTGTTGTACCAAATGGGAAGGATTTTATTGATATCATTCTGTCTCGCACCCAAAGGCAAACACCAACTGTTGTCCACAAGGGCTATGCCATTTCCCGTCTCCGCCAGTTTTATATGCGTAAAGTGAAGTACACACAGCAGAATTTTCACGAGAAGCTCACAGCCATTATTGATGAGTTCCCTCGTCTGGATGATATCCACCCTTTCTACGGGGACCTTCTTCATGTGCTGTACAACAAGGACCATTACAAGCTTGCTCTTGGCCAAATAAATACAGCTAGGAACCTTATTAGTAAGATTGCTAAAGATTATGTGAAGCTGTTGAAGTATGGTGACTCATTATATCGGTGTAAGTCTTTGAAGGTTGCTGCTTTAGGTCGCATGTGTACCGTGATAAAAAGGATTGGTCCAAGTTTGGCTTATCTAGAGCAGATCAGACAACACATGGCAAGGCTGCCTTCAATTGACCCAAATACTCGGACAATCTTGATTTGTGGCTATCCTAATGTTGGTAAAAGCTCATTTATGAACAAGATCACCAGGGCGGATGTGGATGTCCAACCTTATGCATTCACCACGAAGTCACTTTTTGTGGGTCATACAGATTATAAGTACCTCAGGTACCAGGTGATTGATACACCGGGGATTTTGGACAGGCCGTTTGAAGATCGTAACATTATTGAGATGTGTAGTATTACCGCTCTAGCCCACCTACGAGCTGCAGTGTTGTTCTTCTTGGACATCTCAGGCTCATGTGGCTATAGCATTGCCCAACAGGCTGCTCTTTTTCACAGCATCAAGTCTCTTTTTATGAATAAACCATTGATCATTGTCTGCAACAAGACTGATTTGCAGCCTCTTGATAGGTTATCTGAGGAAGACATGAAGCTTGTAATGGAAATGAAAGCTGAAGCCATTAAGACTGTGATGGGTCAAGGAGGAGAGCCTTCAAATGAAGAGGGAGTACTGTTGACAATGAGCACTTTGACTGAGGATGGAGTGATTGCTGTGAAGAATGCAGCTTGTGAGAGGTTATTGAATCAGAGGGTGGAATTGAAGATGAAATCAAAAAAGATTAATGACTGCCTCAATAGGTTTCATGTTGCTATCCCAAAGCCACGTGACCAGAAGGAGAGGCCACCTTGCATACCTCAGGCAGTTTTGGAAGCTAAAGCTAAGCAAGCAGCAGAGCAGGAGAAGAGAAAGACAGAAAAGGATTTGGAGGATGAAAATGGAGGTGCTGGTGTTTACTCTTCTAATTTGAGGAAGAACTATATTTTGGCCAATAATGAATGGAAGGAAGATATATTGCCTGAAATTCTTGATGGTCATAATGTGTATGACTTCATTGATCCTGATATCTTATTAAGGCTTGAAGATTTGGAAAGAGAAGAGGGTCTTCGGCAAGCAGAAGAAGAAGATACTGAATTTGAAATGGATGGTAATGAATTGTCCCCTGAAGAGCAAGAAGCACTGGCTGCAATCCGTAAAAAGAAAAGTTTGCTCATTCAACAACATAGGATCAAGAAAAGCACTGCAGAGAGTCGACCCACTGTACCAAGAAAGTTTGACAAGTACAGGGAGTTTACAACAGAGAGAATGGGCAGACAGCTGTCAAATATGGGGCTGGATCCATCTATGGCAATTAACCGTGTTCGCAGCAGGTCAAGAGGCTGGAAAAGGGAGAGGTCATTTGATAGAGGAGATGATGGTGGTGAGGCTATGGATATGGATGTTGACCGACCAAATAAGATGCTACGTGTGAGGTCTAGGTCCCTGTCAATGTCAAGGTCAAGGTCACGATCGCGGCCTCCAAGTGAAGTTGTACCAGGAGAGGGCTTCAAGGACTCTGCTCAAAAGGTAAAGGCACATAAACTGGCAAAGAAATCTGTTAAGAAGAGGAACAAAGATGCTCGTCGTGGAGAGGCTGATAGAGTTATTCCTACATTGAAACCAAAACATTTATTTTCTGGGAAACGCTCCATTGGAAAAACTCAAAGGCGTTAGACAACTAAAGGTGCATTACATTGGTTCTTTATTTATCTTATACTTTGCCATTCATATTTCTGAAACATTGTCAAATTTTGTTGATTTCCTAGATGCTTCCGGGAAAGCCTTGTTTATATCCTGGTTTTGTTTTGTTTCTTGTTCTATGTGCACTGCCTGGTTTTGGATTAACAACTGTGAGCTTGAGTTTCTTTAGTTCTTATTGAGCAACCTCCTGAATGATTGGCTTAATTTTGTATCAATAATTGAAGCTTTTGTTGAAATTGAGAATTGCTTGATTATTCTTTGGAAACACTGCGTGTGGTAATCTTTCTTCCTTGACATTAGATGCAATCTTTTATGTCCTTTTGTATTTCTTTTCTTGAATTTTTTTTTGTTTATATTTCTTTTATGGAAAAGTTTGCTGCACATCAGTTTTTATACCCAATGATTGGATTTCTTTCTTTTTTTTTTTTTTGCTAAAGGTTGTAGATAAATGTTGAATTTTGGAGTAAAAGAATTAGTTGCATAATAGATTGTCTAATGCAGGAGAGTCAACAATGTTGAATTTTTCTCTACAATGTTATTCCTCTTGCAGGAGAGGTCAATTTATGTTATCCAGGAAGGTGTTCTGAATCTTATAATATACTGCTGTTGACAATCAATTATATTCCCTAATTTTCCAGGTCTTCGGAAGTATTGCCTGGTGATGACTGTGGAGGGGTCTTAGTTTTCCTTTGTGGGCAGGTTTTCTGCAGCAACTATGAATATGAGATTCTTGGGCTAAAATGTTCTGGGGATTGATAAGCAACTAATGTTGTACCTCCCACAGGACTAGGTACCAGGGTTCTGCTTCTATCACTGACTCCTACTTGTTTTAGGGGGCTTATCCCCATTTGCCCAAAGTTAAATATTGTGCGTCTAGTTTTGCACATGCTTTTATATTTATCCAATGAGGACTATGTTGTGCTTTCTTACAGTAAAGTTTTTGCCTTAGTCATTGAGTTTAATACCAATTGATCTACTTCTAAGGATATTAAGTGTTCGAGTTTGAGTTTATTCTGGTTGGGCCAGATTTTGATTCGAAGTTGTTTTGAATGAGACTTTTGACTTTTTTATCATATCATTTTCAGATTCCATTTTTTGGGTTTAAGTTTATTGCAAACCTCTAGCATGCGTATCGTTTTATCATGAACCCTCCCTTGTGTCAGCACTTTCGCCAAGTGTTTGGATAGAATTCCCATCATTACCTTGACAAAATGCAGTTCATAACTTCACTTCCTCGATTGTCAAGAGAAAGTTCAATGCTCATTCTTTTCTTTTAGTTAGTACAGTGAAATTAGAAAATTTATAACGAATGAAATTCAATTCATGCGATTTGTTTTTAAATCAATTTATATTTTTCATTTATGAATTAAGAATTTTAGGAATACAACAAAATATGATCTTTATATATTCAAAAATATTTATCACAAATAATTAGTTTTTTTTTTTTTTTTTTGGGGGGGGGGGGGGGGGGGGGGGCGACAGAGGACATAAGATTTGATCTGCCACTTTTTATATGTATAATATCTACTACTAACATCGTTTGCGGCCAACATCAACCTATTGCTGCCTTTGTCTTTCCTCAGCTTTGTTGGGGTGAACATTTTGCAGCCTATTGCTGTCTTTTTTCCCGTAATTTGTTCCTACAATTGAGTATATATTATTTGTTTTCTTTATCTGTATTCTTAAGCTAATTATTCAAAATTCTGTCCTCAACTCCAAGGGGCTTTTAAAAGTAAATTGAGGATTTGGTTTCAAACTAAAACTCTTCTCTTTTTAATGGGTTATGCTTATGCTATATGCTAAAAAAATAATTTAAAATCCGAACAGGAGAGACAAAAACAAAGATAATGTGTAAATAAAATAAATTTATACAAAAAAATTTTATACATCTTAATTAATTATTTTAATCACTAATTTTAAAACTTTTTTCTCATTTCTTTTTATTATTACAAAAAAAATTATTTTATATATACACTAAATTATGACTTGAATTATGCACGAAATAATTTTATTAATTTAATATAAAAATATACATACAAAATTAATTTTTTTAAATTACATTCAAATCTTTAAAATTTATATGCACATTTGTAATGAAATTTTATACGTGCATTTGCGTTTACACCTAAAACAAAATGATCAAATCTCATCTCCCTCATGTTTTCATATGATTTAAATGGCCCCTTAATCGGTGGTAGGGAGAAATGTGAAAGGTCCAATTACTTGATGAAAGAAGTGACCGGTAAGAAAAGCTCTTAACTGTTTAGACAATGGCTTAAAATTAATAAAGGGCAAACAATCAAACATACTATACGATAATATAATATAAAAATAATATTAAAAAATATAAAAATAATATAATTTAAAATTTTAATAAAAATTTTATATATAACCTTAATAAAATAAAAAAAAATATTTATATTTTTATATTGATATAAATTATAATATTTAATTTTTATATAAAATATAATATAAATATAAAAATTATTATTTATTATTATTTTATATAATATAAATATATAAATTATTATATTCGTATAAAATATAATATGAATATAAAAATTATCATTTACTATTATTTTATACATAATAAATATATAAAATATATTTTTTCCTGAATTGCAATTATTTAATTTTAAGAAGCAATGGATGATTGAGGTCAAATTAAATTATTCAACTTTAATTATGGAAAGAGATGGCCAAAGCACATGCTTAATAACCGATTGACCTTTCATGTCGACAATTGCTCCTGAACTGAGTCGTTAATTTTTAGTTAAAGGGTAAAAAATGTATTTAAATTATAATTTAATAATTATTTAAAAATTAAAAATTAAAATTTTTATTATAATTAATAAAATTTTTAATATTTTATTATAATTCAATTAAGTTTTTAAATGAATGAAATCTACTCACATGATAAAATTTAATTAATTAATTTTTAAATTATAGTTAATTAAACTTTTAAAGGGAGCTTAAAAAGAGAAGAAACGAAATAGATAAAAAAATTTATTTTATTTAATTTTCATATATATATTAATTACACCATATGATATACTTTAATATATTTTATCGATTTCACATAAAATTTTATTTTAATTGACAAAAAATTAACAATATTAACTTTTTAATCATAATAAAAATTTAATTGGATGCAAATAAATATTGACAGGATTGATTAATTATAATAAAAAATAAACTTAAATGATTTTTTAATTATAGCTTAGGAATTAACCTTTTAACCTTAATTTTTTAACACCAACTTATTGTGAAGATGTTAATTATGCCAATTAAAATAAAATTACTCCATATATCAATGATAAAATTTTTTAATTTCATTAGCAAATTTAACAAATTGTTACATATGTATAATTAAATTCTGATTAAATTTCATTAAAGGATTTAATTTAGTCTGAAGCACTTTTGATTTCATTTATGAAAATACATTAGTCTCTATGGTATGAAAATACAGCTCCCAATAGACAGATAAAATAATTTAAGTACAAACAAAAATGTATTTTTTTAATGCTAAAAATGAAATCTTATTGATTAAGCCAAGAGATGGCTACAAAAACTTGATTATAAAAGGAGGATTCTACATTTCTACTATTATAGTTTTCTTATGTCAAATTAAGATTTTTCTAATGGAAAATTATCTCATGGGGTAGACTACAGACTTAAAAGGTTGACAAGTGTCTTAATAAGGTTTATTTATGTATAATAAAAAATTAATTAATTAATAAATGAACTCATATCAATTATTCTAACCCTACTAATAAAATTTAAAATTTAAAATTTTCACAATTGATGTATAATTAAAAAACAAACTCCTTGCTAATAATCATTATACATTTCTAGTAATATTTATTAAAATTTTAAAACTTTGGCTCATTGATAGTCACATTTGTTTATATATAATTTTAAAACTTTGGTTCATTGATAATCACATGAACATATATATACATATATATATATATATATATGAAAAATTGAATTTGAATTCTTTTTTATTTTTTTAAATTATAAAATTGGTATAAACAGGTTGTTATAGTGTAACTTTAAGATAGCATTTGATACTTTATCATTAATTAAATTGCAATGAATGTGAACGCAGGGAAGGTGATTGTAGGAAATTAAATGCTGGAAAAATAACATTGCAGCGTTTAGCATACATAGTAAAATGCTGATTAAAATGTAAGGAATATAACATTACAATGTTTGGTAAACTATCACATTACTGGGAATGTAGTGTAAATTTCTCAAATTGCCTTTTTGTATCAAAACAAGTTATTTATCCAAAATAGTAACTTTGATAATAATATTTATATTATTGTCGTAACGTCTAGATCCGGGGATCTATCGCTAGACATTGATTTTTAGGAAGTCGCCACCAATCTTTTTTATCTAGGTGCGATTGGCCACCTATGTAATCTGTCCTTCAAGGGAACACCTAAGTTTAAGGGCCCCTAAAAGAATAGGTTCAGGTCTACTAACCAGAACAGGGTTCGGGAGTTCGGTTACGTGTAAGGAAGATTATAGCACCCTCACAACGCCCATCAAAAGATGGTACCAGCTTAAATTTGTGTTATCCAAAAGCCTTAAAATTTTATCAAGTAATTAATTATTGAAAATTATTCTCAATTGACTCTAATACTTTTAGCAGAAAATTGAGAAAATTCCCTCACCTCAAGAGTATGCAAGAAAAACTACTGTTTCACTTACAGAGGCTCCGTCGTCGGATTATTTAAAGAAAAAAACAAAATCAAAATTAAGATAGAAAGGAAGGAAAGAATGATTTTTTTTTAGGGAAAATTGATACTTTCAACTTTTCCCCAAAAATATTTTTTGGAAATTTTGATTTTCAAGGAAAATTGATACTTTCAACTTTTCCCCAAAAATATTTTTTTTTTTGAAATTTTGATTTTCAAGGAAAATTGATACTTTCAACTTTTTCCCAAAAATACTTTTTTTTTGGAAATTTATTTTTCTTTTAAGGAAAATTGATACTTTCAACTTTTCCCTAAAAATATTTTTTTTTGGAAATTTATTTCTAAGGAAAATTGATACTTTCAACTTTTCCCCAAAAATATTTTTTTTTTGGAAATTTATTTCTAAGGAAAATTGATACTTTCAATTTTTCCCTAAAAATATATTTTGGAAATTTATTCTTAAGGAAAATTGATACTTTCAACTTTCCCCTAAAAATAATTTTTTTGAAATTTTTTTCTGAGGAAAATTGATACTTTCAACTTTTCCCCAAAAATATTTTTTGGAAATTTATTTTTCTTTTAAGGAAAATTGATACTTTCAACTTTTCCCTAAAAATATATTTTTTTAGAATTTTTTTTATTTTTATTTAAAGAAAATAAAATAATAAAAAATAAATAAAAAGAATATTACATAAACCTAATCTAATAAATAAAAAATAAAAAATAAAATAAACAAATAAACAAAGAAATAAAAAAAAAAAAAAAAAAAAACCTGGAGCGGCTCGGATCGCGGCTCGGCTCGGCTCTGCTCGGCTCGGCTCAAGGAAGAGAAAACGGCTCGGGGGAGCGGCTTGGCGGCTTGGCTCGGCTCGGCTCGGCTCGGAGTGGGCTGGCACGCGCGGGTCAGAAAGCGGGTCGACGCCCGGGTCGGGTCGGGTTACGGCAAAACGCGCGGATCCTCTGATTAACTTAAAGCCAAAACGACGTCGTTTTGGGAGGGTATAAAAGGCAATCCCCTTCGTTTTTTCGGCAGAACGCTTCTCCCTCTCTCTCTCTTCTTCTTTTTTTCTCTCCCTTCTCTCTAGAAAATGAAGAACACCGGTGCCGAATTCTGGGAAAGTCGCCGGAATCTGGAAATTTCGCCGGAAGTCGGCCGGTTTCTGGGAATATTCGCCGGTTTCTGGGATTCCTCGCCGGAAACTGGGCAGGTGGCCGGAAACTTCAAATTTGGCCGGAATTGTCGCCGGAAAATTCAAACTTGGCCGGAAAAATTAACCGGAATCTGGAATTTCCAGAAATTCCCAGAAAAAAAAAATTCGAAAAATTCCCAAAAAATTCCCGATGATTCCTAGAACTCTCTTAAACCTTTTCTTAGCCTTCTACACTCTTCTATTCGCCTTTTCCCCTCAAATCAGTAGCTCAGGCTCACTGTTTTCTGTGTTTTTCTCTGTTCCAGGGGGATCCCTTTTATAGGGGTTGATCAGGAGTTCCTGATCAATCCCAATTCCTCCTTGGACGGGAATTCAGTCTTTGAATCCAACTGGACTCTTCTGATTGAATTCCCCTCCAGAGTGGGATTCTTCAACTTTGAATCTTAGCCATCCAGAATTAAAATCAAAATAAATAAATAAAAATACTAGATAATCAAAAGATATGATAGTATAAAAATAAAAAAATAATATCAGATAATTCAGAAAAAAAAATCAGATAAAATTAACAGATAATAAAAAAAATAACATAAGATAAACCCAAAAATATATTACAAAAATAATAATAATAATAATAATAATAATAAATATATAACTATATACATACAATACATATAAATCTAATCTAAATAAAAATAAATACACAAAGATATACATAATAATAATAATAATAAAATACATAAAATACAAAAGAAGAAAAAGAAAAGAAAAAAAAATACAAGATTGAAATGGGCCTTACCCCTTTGGGCCAGGCCCAATTGATCTAGGCCCGGACCCAATTGGGTGTCTACAATTATAATATTTATATTTAAATGATAATTCAATAATTTGTATAATTTTAAATATAATAAATTTTTTTTATCAAAATATTAAACATTACCATCAATTTCCTTATACTTTTTTCTGCAACTAGATGTTTCTATCACACCTTGAATATTATGCAACACCGTCAATATAACAACAATAACATAATCTTTTCAAATCAATGCCAAGAAAAGCAGTGGCAAAATACTATTTTGAACACAATTATGTGTTCTATCAAGATGCAGGATGTTCAATCAAAATACATTAGAATTTTCTATGTTCCTTTGATGATTCAAAGCAGATGTTCTATCAAAATACCAATAATAATATCTTACATCCATAATAATAATAATAATAAATCTTGCAAACCATAATAGCATAAAATTTAAAGCAAGATGTTCTACCAAAATATCCAAGATAAAATCTTAAATTTAGCAAATTATCCAAACGCTTCTAATAGAACTACCAAGTAAAACTTTAACATAAATATTCTTCATATGATCTGGAATTGAGAAAAGGTAATTAGTTTTTCCATTATCACTAGAGATAATGAAGCAACCCTAACTAGCTTTTTATTAGCCAAATCTATAGTTCCCAATCCATATATCACATCATACACTTTCATTTTCCTAATAGCATCATTAACAATGTATTGAACATTGTTGGCCAACTTAGCAACCTCTTCTTTAGCACCTTCATAGATCTCACCAAGTTTTTCCATGTTGGTAAAGAATTTATCATGAGCGTTATCAACATTTGATCCCTTACATTTCTTGGTTTTAGATCTTTTTGTAACTACATGAGACTAACTTGGCATTGCATGTCTTTTAGTTCCAGTGGATGATTCGCTATTACTTGTTTTAGTGCAGGACATGGACTTTTGGATGGTGTCCAGATTAAGTTCATCATCATCAAAGTGAGAGAGCATTGAATGTAGTTTCAGCATCCTTTGTGTTTATGTTCTCGACAGCATCAGTAAGTGATTCTGCTTATTGTCCAATAACCTTATCCTTTCCAAAGATAATGGCCAATTTTTCAAGATGAAAAAAAGGCTTGTTTTTAAAACCTATAGTAACTTGGTGACTCTACATTCCAAATGCATACATATAACATAAAAACACAAGACAAATACCTTTAAATATCAATTAAAAATTAAATGAATTAGTTTCAATAACAATATTACTTTAACCCATTTATTCCAAACATCAATGGCACATGTCAAAAATTTCTTGACATCATCCCACCAAAAATTAGAGGCTGCATGACATAAAATCTCAACCACTTCTTGATATTGGGACTTCAATAATCTCATTCTGGAGTTGATGTGTGGAATGCCCTTAATTTGGTAACATGGGATCTATTCAGCCATCCATTTTTTAGCTATTATAAGTAACTTACCTTAAAGGTGCCATTGTTTTTATTCCAACCTCATTAGTTGACAAATTTCATGCTATGATTAATTAAAACAGTATCTTCAGTAGTGGTCCATTAAAGAGTGGATCTTTTGCTTCTTTTGCCTATTCTTTGAAATGATTCACCCTCTATCTAAATGTTAACATAATGTAATAATAGAAGAAAATATAATAATCTAACAATGTATAAGAAAATTAATACACAATAACATTACAAATTAAACAATATAATACAAACAATATAGTTTAAATTCATCAAACTTTGAGTTTAAGGTATATGATAATGCACACAGACACATTTAAAAGAAATTACATAAATTAATTTTCATTTCTAAAAATGAGCCAATCATTTCACATTTTTTGTGCTAAGTTATCTCTTTAGGTAATGTATGCAAAAAATGTCTACATTTACAGGGCTTCAGATCAAGAAATCCTTATGACATCTCAATCTCAAACGGATTAACAGACGTTTCCCTATTTATGTGATTGTGTAACAATGCACAAACAAAAATAATCATGCATGTTGTTTTCATTAGATACTAAAGTTTCTCCTTAGGTATAGCCCATCTCATATTCAAAAATTCAAAATATCTCTATAACATTCCTAGCACTGGAGTGTCTATAATTAAACAACTTTTATTTTGTTCGAGGAGTGTGATTTTGTCTTCATTCATTCAAATGATACTTTGCCCTTTATATGAAGTTAAGAATCCTTTTCCATTGGTTTACTGAGGCATCCTAGCATCACATAAGTAGTAAAAACCTATAGCAAAAAAAAAAAAAAAGTTTTTAGATTTAGCTTATAATATAATGTTAATCACCATGTAGTTAATAATTTTACACCTTAAGGACCTTCAATTCATTTCTTCTAAATATTACATCTCCAATAACCTTAGAATATATAACTGAACCTTCATAGCTAGGCAAGATTTATATGAATTGTATATCTTGTAAATAGACCCTTAAGACATTTGTTACAATTTCATTCTTCCTTGTCCTATATCTAAGCTTATCAATGTCCAACACATTAACTTTAATATAAATCCAATCTAAAACACCAAAACAATTTTATTGTTTCCAATAGAAAAGTGACAAAAAAAATCAGTTTTTAGTTGAATTTATATATTTTTTATATTTAATTATAGACTTATAAATGTTTATAGCTTACCTTAAACTATTTTCATTTAAAATCAGTTGAATCATTAAGTACAAGCTCTGACCTCTTTAACATAATTGTTTACAATCTCAACACATAATTTAAAATCACAGAAAATTGCTTACTCATTATCTTAATACTCATAACAAATTCTCCTTTTATGATCCTATACTTTGTATGATGAGAAATGATGAACAAAAATATATCCACCATTTCTTCAACATTTATATTTTTAGTTGATGCAAACTTACCAATGCTTTAAAGCATATTACATAATTTACAAAATGCTTGGCCTATCCATTCTAGTATTTTCAATTCATGTCAAATTAGAATTAAATAATATCCTTCTAAATTTCAATTACCTAATGACATGTCTCTTATAACTATTATCATTGTACCTTTTATACTTTTTATCATTCCTCAACATTTGATAATAACCTTCTAAAAACATTAATCATCAAAATAAGAGTATAAATTTTTATAGCAAAAGCAAAATCAATCACCATCATTACAATTTGTTCTTCAAAATATCCTTTCATTAACATGAAAAGATTATGATAATTTAGTTATTTCACTACTAATAACAAGTCAGACATTAGTAGACAGTTTGGATATCATATAATAAAAACATACATATAGATAGCATGACATGAAATTAAACAAAGGTTCAAATTGTTTCAAATAACAACATATATAACTTCTAACTATAATTAAACTATTTTCCATAACTTACACAAATTATGGTAAAAAAAATACCAACAAAATACAACTACTAAGTGCCACTAATAAAAAATGAGATATCGATATTGAATAACATTTTCACTTTAATCATTTAGCTACTTTTCTGGGTGGCTTACATCCTTAGCAATTAGTATTTCTCCACTGTGATAATTATCCATTTCTCAAAATTACATAAAAAATTTGTTTAGCCTAGACTTTACTAGAAAATAATTCATCGATAGCTCTTTTATAACTATAAACTTGTCTTTAAGTTTCTAGCCAAGTGGTATAGATGTCTAGTATATATCCAACATACACTACATATGTATTTGCCATATCTAATAAAAAGTAATAATAAGAACATTAGAATGAAAATTGATTTCTGCAACTATTTTCTATACATTTTAAGGTTTATGATTCTTGTTTATTAATCTAATCCAAGAAACTGGTTTAGTTTGAAATCTATTAAACAAAGAATTTTTTTCATGCTATTAAACTATGGTGTTACTAAGGTTTTTTGCTAAAAATTCAAGCTAAACCCAACAATCTTGGTATCAAGGCAAAATAAACAAGATCAGTATACCTAAGGCTCAATCTTTAATAAACAAACATGAAGACATCTTTTTAAATAGCAAATTGAAGCTTAACAAGTTGTTATTGTGAAACCCAAGCTTAAAATCAATACAATCTTCATATCAACAAGGTTTAAACACAATCTTCAAATCAATACTAGCAAACCCAAGTAGTTAATCATCATATTCAAGCTAAAAGTCTCTAAACCAAGCTTCATAAGTTGTTACAGTCCCAAGCTTAAAATCAACATAATCTTTAAATTTACAGGTTTTAAACATAATCTTCAAATCAACAATAGCAAACCCAAGCTTAAAATCATCAAATCCAGGCCAAAATCCCTAAATCGAAGCTTAACAAATTGTTATAATGAAACCATCAAGAGTAGTAAGTTCTAAAATAAAATAAATAAATAAATATGCTTATAGATTTGGTTGAGCTATAATGGAATGGGAATGGAGGTGACATTAACTAGCCAAACCTATCGATCGAAATCAAGATAGAACACCAAGTAGTCAAAGAAAAAGAGAAAGAAGAGTGAGAATGGATAAGAGCATTAACTAATAGAGAAGAAAAGGAAAGAGTAAACTAGTCAAAATAATTTTGTAATTTTGCAAAGAGGTTGCAAAATTAATTTGCATAAGTTTTAGGTGCAATAAGATTGTAGCAACTAGAGCAACATGATTACAAATGTAATCTCAAATTACAATCATTCCCTAATATCAAACGTTGTAATATGATTACATCTAATTAAATTGTAGAGAATGTGACTTACTTCACTAATACCAAATGCCATTTAAATGGTAAGTTTTACTCAAGGCTACCTCACTACATCAACCCACATGATATCCACATAATAAGCCCATAAAAATTGAGTTGAGCTACCATTTCATATCTTTTTAGACCAAAATTTTCAATTTATAGTTGTTTTTTTTTTTTCAATGTTCCTTTATTTGATTCATTTTTCTTTTTGAATGTAAGTTGACCTTAGACTGAGCCATGGTTTAAAGCTATGATTCATGAGTTAAGAACCATATGCCCTAATTAACTTCACTTGTCTTCAATGTGAAGCCCAACCCATCATTTGGAATAGAATTAGTAATTTGTGTATTCATATCGTGTAGAATATTGATAATTCATGTATCCCATGTCGTGTTTTACACGCAAATAATGTATTACAATTTTATATCGATATAACAATTTGTGTAATTCATATTGATATGAAAACACAAAATATATATTTTTTATTTTATTAAATCTATATATAGTTTTTGTTAAAATTTTAAATTGTGTCATATTCATATCTTTTTCATATAATTTTTGTATCATATCATTGTGTTATTTTTTATATTATCAAATTTGATCTGAAATCCTTCAACCTCAACAATGCCTGCCCAACTTGTCTAATCTAGTCCTCTAAGTTTCTAACCGTAAATGAGTTGAAATTATATTAAAGTTAATATTTGATACGTTGTTAGTATAAGTTTTTTTTTAATAAGCAGAGTTAAGAAATTAACATATATCAAACTTTTATTTTTTTATAAATATACATTAAAGAAGCATGTATCATTCTATTGATTTCGTTTATAGAATTTAAAAACTCCACTAACATTAAATGAAATAATTTCTTATAATATTATTATCCTTTTTATTATGAACCACCAAAGCAATTACTCCTCAAATGCTTTTCTTTTTTCTTTTTGGCTTTTATATACAATTTTTTGTATAAAATAATTTTTTCATTCAATACATTGAAAACCATAATTTCAAAAGACACCTTTATTTCAATTAAACTAAACAATAAAACGGAAATAAAATTTTCATAACTATTCATGAATTAACTTTTTTCTTCAAAAATAATATAGAATACTTTTGTGAAAAATTTTATTTTCAATAAAACATGTGTATGATATACTATGAATGTTTGTGTTTTTCTATAATATAAAAATATATAATATCTATAACATACGATTAAAAGAATCCCTAAGGATTCTTCAATGGACACAAGTTTTGTTATATAAAAAGATCATTTCAACCTTTTTTGTTAACTATAACATTTATACACCTATATATTAAACATATTTTATTAAGTGTTAATAATTGACATTTGTCCAGTTTTATGAGCTAGATCTATAATTGATTGTATTATTTTTATTGGATTATTTATAGGCTAAATCATGTCAAATCAAAATCAAACATCCATCTCAAATTCAATTACCTAATGACATGTCTTTCATAACTATTATCATTGTACCTTTTACGCTTCTTATTATTTCTCAATATTTGATAATAACCTTCTAAAAACATTAATCATCAAAATGAGGGTATAAGTTTTTATAGCAAAAGTAAAAGCAAAATCAATCACTATCATTGCAATTTGTTCTTCAAAATATCTTTCCATTGTATGAACTAATAATATGAAAATATTATAATAATTTAGTTATTTCACTACTAATAACAAGTCAGACATCATAAGATAGTTAAGATATTATATAATAAAAATATACATATAGATAGCATGACATAAAATTAAAAAAAGGTTCAAATTTACCCAAATAACAACATACATAACTTTATATCATAATTAAACTATTTTTCATAACTTACACAAATTATGGTAAAAAAATCAATAAAATGCAATTATTAAGTGACACCAATAAAAAGTGAGATAT
This sequence comes from Durio zibethinus, assembly GCF_047325235.1. Taxonomy (NCBI): domain Eukaryota; kingdom Viridiplantae; phylum Streptophyta; class Magnoliopsida; order Malvales; family Malvaceae; genus Durio; species Durio zibethinus. Next base: position 17,200,485 of record NC_143176.1, read on the forward strand.
TGATGTTGAATAACATCTCCACTTTGATCATTTAATTGCCTTTCTGGGTGGCTAACATCTTCAAATTGATATTTCTCCATTATGATAATCATTCATTCCCTAAATTTACATAAAAGCTTGCTCAGCCTAGACTCTACTAGAAAATAATTTATGGATAGCTCATTTATAACCATGAACTTATCTTTAAGTTTCTGATCAAGTGTTATAGATGCTTGGTCTATATCCAATATATGCTACATATGTCTTTGCCATATCTCATAAAAAGCAATAATAAGAACTTTAGAATGAAAATTGATTTCTACAAATATTTTTACATACTTTTTAAGGTTTATGATTCTTGTTTATTAATCCAATCCAAGAAACTGGTTTAGTTTGAAATTTGCTAAACAAAGATTTTTTTCATACAGTAAACTATGGTATTACTAAGGCTTTTTGCCAAAAAATCAAGCCTAAACCCACAATCTTGGTATCAAGGCAAAACAAATGAGATCAGTATACCTAAAACTCAATCTTCAATAAATAAATATGAAGACATCTTTTTAAACAGTAAATCAAACTTTAATAAATTGTTATTGTGAAACCTAAGCTTAAAATCAATACAATCTTCATATCAATAGGTTTTAAACACAATATTCAAATCAACACTAGCAAACTCAAACAATTAATCATCATATCCAAGCTAAAAGTCTCTAAAACCAAGCTTAACAAGTTGTTACATTGAAACCCAAACTTAAAATCAACACAATCTTTAAATCTATAAGTTTTAAACATAATCTTCAAATCAATGACAATTAATCTAAGCTTAAAATCATCAAATCCAGGCCAAAGTCCCTAAACCTAAGCTTACCATGTTGTTATAGTAAAACCATTAAAAGTAGCAAGTTCCAAAATAGAAAAAATAAATAAATATGCTTATAGATTTGGTTAAGATGTAGTGAAATGAGAGTGGAGACGATAACAACTAGCTAAACTTATTGATCGAAATTGAGGTGGCCCACCAAGTAGGCAAATAAAAAGAAGGAAAAAGAGTGAGAGTGGAAAGGAAAGTTAACCGATGGTGAAGAAAAAAAAAGGTAAAATAGTCAAAATAATTTTTGTGACTTTGCAAAGAAGCTGCAAAGTTATTTTGCATAGGTTTTAGATGCAATAAGATTGCAACAACTAGCAACAATATGATTTTAAATGTAATATAAAATTGTAGTCATTCCTTGATAGCAAACATTCTAACGTGATTGCATCCAATTAAATTGTAGAGAATGTGACTTACTTCCTTAATACCAAATGCCACCTAAGTGGTACATTTTACTCATGCTACTTTATTACATCAACTCAGATGGTGTCCACATAATAAGCCCAAAAATTTTGAGTCAAGCAACCATTCCATATCTCTTTTAACCAAAATTTTCAATTCATAGTTTTTTTTTTTTTTTCAATGTTCCCTTATCTGATTCATCTTTCTAAGGGTAAGTTGACCTTGGATTGAGTCATAGCTTAAAGCCATTATTCATGAGTTAAGAACTATATGCCCTAATTAATTTCACATGTCTTCAATGTGAAGCCTAGCCCATCATATGTAATAACTTGGTAATTTGCGTATTCATGTCATGTAGATATGGGTAATTCATGTATTTACATCATGTTTTACACACAAATTGCATATTATAATTTTATACCCATATAACAATTTGTGTAATTCGTGTTGATACGAAAACACAAAATATATATTTTTTATTTTGTTAAATCCATATATTGTTTTTGTTAAAATTTTAATTAGTGTCACATTCGTATATTTTTTCATATCATTTTTATATCATATTACTATATCGTATTTTAAATTATTAGATCTAATATGAAATCCCTTTAATCTTAGCAATGCCTATCCAACTTGTCTAATCAGATCCTCCAAGTTTCTAACCACGAATGAGTTGAAATAATATTAGAGTTAATGTTTGATATATTGTTAGTATAATTTTTTATTTTCATAAGCGAAGTTAAAAAATTAACGCATATCCCATTATTTTTTTTTATAAATATATCTTACGAAGCATATATCATTCTATTAATTTTGTTTATAGAATTTAAAAACTCCACTAACTTTAAATAAAATAATATCTTATAATATTATTATCCTTTTTATTATGATCCACCAAAACGATTACCTTCAAATGCTTTTTTTTTTTTTTGTTTTGCTTTTGTATACAATTTTGTTTACATAAAATAATATTTTCATTCAATACATTGAAAATCATAATTTCAAAAGGCACCCTTATTTCAATTAAACCAAATAATAAAAAGAAAATAAAATTCACAACTATTATTCATGAATTAACTGTTTTTTTTCAAAAAAATATAAAATGCTTTTGTGAATAATTGTTTTTTCGGTAAAACATGCATGATATACTGTGAATGTTTGTATGTCTCTATTATATAAATATATATATATATAATATTTATAAATTTATAAAATACAATACAATTAAAAGAACCCGATATAATATTTATAAATTTATAAAATACAATTAAAAGAATCCCTAACGATTTGCCAATGAACACATGGTCTGTTATATAAAAAGATCATTTTAACTTTTTGTCAACTATAACATCTATACACCTATATATTAAAAGTATCATATTAAGTGTTAATAATTGACCTTTGTCCAATTTTAAGAGCTAAATTAATAATTGATTGTATTATTTTTATTGGGTTATTTATGGACTAAATCAATAATGGAATGCATTAATTTTTGTTGGGTTTGAAGAAAAGTAAATGAATTGAAATTTTATTTGGTCGCTTTAGAAAAGCCTATCAAACTATATCAACTTAAAAGAAAACTTTATTATATAAGAATTTTCGTATTTAAAATTGTTTTCTTTCTTTTTTAAGGGGGAGTAAGAGGAAGGGAAATTAAAATAAAAAAGAAAATTGATGTGACAAGAAAAAGGGCCCAGTTCAATAGGAGAGGAGGATTTAAATTTTATTATATAAATTTTTTTATAAAACTAGATTAAAAATATACAATAAATTAATTATTTGAAAATCTAAAGATAAGATTGAGAAAATGATAATTTTTTAAATAAATTCTTGGGATAAAAATAATTATTAAATCCAAAAATGTGTTCAAAGCCAAATAATCTTAAAATTCTTCTATATATATGAAAATTAATTAAACATATAAAAATATTCGAATACACAGTGATATAAAAGTATCGACTAATCTAAGTATCTATATATCCAGTACATACTTAATATAAATATCCAATGTTGCAAACATTTATAAATTTTTATTTATTATTTTTTAATTTTCTTATGAGTCAATTGATCAATACATCATTGTAAATATTTGAATATATATTTTAATTTTTTAAAAAAGAATTAAATGATATGATAAATTAATTTTGTGATTGTGAAATATTTAGTTGAAATCATAAAATAAATAAAAAATATTTTAAGAAATAAAAATTAAATTAATATCTAAGAAATTTTAGAAAAATTTTTATTTATAAAATATATTTTAACCATTTAATTTATATATTAAATACAAAATAAATATTAATAAATATAAAAAAAATATCCCACAACAAAATGCGGGATGCATTCTAGTTCCAATAATTATTATCCATTTTTTTCTTTAATTTTGGAAACCATTTTGTTCTTTTATATGTTCTTTTTCCTTAACAGTGTTCAAACCATTTTTGCAAACAATTTTTTTTCCAGCTGAAGCTATTTTGGAAATTTTAAGTAATAAATTGACAAAAAAAAGTTGCGACGCCTGAGAGATTCGAACTCTCGCGGGATAAACCCATGTACTTAGCAGGCACACGCCTTAACCACTCGGCCAAAGCGTCGCGATATGTTTAGGAAGGACAATTTGTCCTATTTAGTCTATAGGTAAAGCTTTTTAATAATGCTTTCCACACAAAAATTTATACTAAGTTATGAAACTACTACTAGTTAAAATTACTATAAATTATGTTGTATTTAATTTTACTGCTTACACTTTTTTCAAAGAGAAATATTATATATAACCATGCATATAGTTCAATAGCAAATACAAATTTTTCCCTTGCTTAAAGAGTTAAATTTTAAATTTCTTTTTTCATAAAAATAGAATACAATATTTCAAGTTAAATTCAATTGATCAAATTCAAGTCAATCATGATTCTAATATGGATTCGAGATGGGACTCAATTTTTTATTATTAAATTGAGTTTTCTAAATATTATTCTATTTTTTTTCTTTTTTTATTAAATAATTAATTAGGAGGTAATCTTTTTATAATACTCACCCATTACCAAATATCTAGAAATAAAATCTAAAATTGTGCCCCTAGATTTTTTTTGCACAAAAATGCCTTATATATTTTTTTCTTTTTTGGTAATACAATTAGAGGTATCATAAGTTTTATTTTGGCCTAATTTTCTTCTCCAATGTTCACACTACACTCTCTTACATTAGTCAATTGCATTCAGAATTTTACTTTCAAAATTGTCTTTCATTCCAAAGCATAACTTGTATCCATGCGCTTCATATTTGCATAGAGCTCACTCTTAGAAATATAGCCATCCCTACCTCTTCACATCAATCCCATAAAAATCTTATCCATTTTATTTGATTACAAAAAAGAGAAAGACAAGATAGACAAACTCACATTAGAATTAGGGATAATTAAGCTTAAACTAATGACATTCACCATGTTAAGATGACATTCTACCTTTGAGTTATATCCCTTCCATACCTTTATCAAGAAATAGAACTGATTAATCTTAAGGCAAAAAATTGATAAACTCAACAGTGCCATTATTCTTGAACAAAATAGAGTCAAGCTACGTTTGAAATTTTATTATTATAGAACAAACAATTATACATTTTCAATTAACTTGAAATTTAACTTGCTTGAACCACTTGAATAGAATATTAAAAGGTTAACGTTACAAATAACCCTTGAGTTATAGTGAGATATTTAATGTAGTATTTGAATTATAAAAATCTCGAATGTGATACATAAACTATAAATTTGTTAACTAATATGATATTCACATTTAGCATGGTTAGCACCAAATGAGGACATATGATAGACTAATAACCTTTCAAGTACCACATTAATTATTAGAAACATGTACTACATTAAAAATTTTTAAAGTTCATATACTACATAGAGTATTTTATTATAGTTCAAGAGCTATCTGTGACATTAATACAATATTAAATACATATATTTCTGTATTTATTTTAATTGTTGCAACATTTATCTTCTAGTTTTTTTTCACCTTTTTGTCACCAGGCTTAAGTACTGTAACTCAAAGAACTTAACTTCATGCATGCTTCCACTCTTGTTGGAACTTTATGGAGTAAGAATCATTTAATCATCTTGAGTAGGGATGTCAATAAGTAGAATATGGAGTAGGTAAAACATTCCCCATCTCCATCCTTAGTTTTCTATATTATATCCATTCATGTACTCATACTCAACGGGCATTTTAAATTTATTTCCATCTCCATTTTTGTGGGTATTTAAGTGCTATGGATAATCCCCGTATTCGTGACTTTTTAAAAAATTAAAAAATAAAAAATATTTTTTAGTTTTTTTTTTTATCTTGCACATTTAAGTAATTTTTTTTTATAAATATGTATTTTTTAAATATAAAATATATTAATTTAAATAAATCTAAAATAAAATTTATATTATTAAATAAAAAATTAATTTATTAAATATATATAGGTTAAGGGTACGAAGCATGTACTATATTACACATTCCCATACCTGTATCCAATAAAAATTTAAAACTATACCTATATCTGTCTTCATCTCTAACATTTAATAGCCATTCCCATCCCTATTTCCATTAATGTAAAAAATTGGATTTTTCGTTGAATTTGGATAAAATTAACATCCTTAATTTTGAGTAGTTAGATCTCCAATTAATTACCCAAATCACCCAACATGGTAAGCATTTAATATTTGTGTATCAAATATGTCCACATATCATGAACATTTGTTGTATATTTACATATATATATATTTATTTATTTATAGGTGTACATGCAAACACAAGTTCTAAAAACTATAAGTATTAATACTCAATCCTCCAAAGATAAAATAAATGAGACATATATAAAATATTAGGCACATATAATAAGTTATCAGTTATCATGATAAGCAAATCCAATAACTTAATTTTAATGGAAATAATTTATTTTTTTAATCAAATTAAAATCAAATTAAAAAATAAAGATAATAATGAGAGAAAAAAAACTAAGAGTTAATTAAAAATCAAATAAATAAAAAAAAACATTTAAAAATAAAATAAAAGATAGAGTCTTGTACTAGTAACTAATATTTCTTAACCAATTAGATTAAACCAGGAATAGAAATATTTTTACAATATGATATAAAAAGTGATATATAAGGCTAAAATATTTTTAAAAACCTTTAAATTTTATCACTTACTTAAATATGTTTTTGTATTTTATTGTACCTAAATAAGTCCTTATGTTTTGATTTGTATCTAAATAAATCATTATTTCAAATAAAAGATCAATTTTTCTTAAGGGTTTATTTAAGTATAATGAATGATTGATTTATCTTAAGGGTTTATTTAAGTATAAATTAAAAGTTAAGAGCTTATTTGGATACAAATTAAAAATTAATAGTTTATTTGAATGCAAATTAAAAATTAAAATCTTATTTGATTACAATAAAAATATAAGGACTTAACTAAGCAAAATGATAAAATTTAAAGACTTTTTTGTTATTTTAACTGATATTATAATAATAAGTTAAGTGTATCTATTTTTTTCAAAATAATTATATAATAATCACAGAAAACTTAAATAGACCTCTAAAATAATTCATAATTGATATTGAATAATAGAGCAAGATTTATTTTCACCAATGTAAATTTTTTTAGTTTTATATTTTTTAATCATTAATTTCAATAAATATAAAGGATAAGAGAAATAAATAAATAAAATTATTATTAACAATATTATATACATATAAAAAATATATAAACATAAAATATATTTTATAATAACATTTTAAAAAAATAAAAATAAAAGAATAAAATATGAACCTTCGAAGTCCAGAGCAACGTAAGTATTGAGGCTGTTGTTTTCAAGTGGAAGACTAGAAAGAAAATGAAATAGACGATCAAACCAGAAAGCAATGGTTGGTATCTTTTGTCGTTTTGAAGGCTAAAATATCTGTTCATTCGTAATTCTAAAGAAGTCAGAAACTTAAATCTGAGGGCAACTTCATCATTTCACACCCCTCCCGAAACACATTTCATATCCCGCTATTTAGGCATCTAAAGGCATCCAAAACATACTTAATACACCTTTTTTTATGACATATTTTTATAATAAATTTCTTAATTAAACTTAATCAATTTATCTTTTAGGTTTTTTTTTCTTTTACAGAAACGGAAGTTTGTTATTTAATAAAACTTTCATATATGCATTTTCAATAAAATAAAAAAATATTGACTATTTATATTAAAAATCTTACTAAATTACTGAATATGCATGCATATCTGATAATTTTATTAGATGATCGGATATTCGTGTCTGACAACTTAAATGCATACATAGAGGTCGCTTCTTGTCCAATACTTTACACTCTCCGCTTATCAATTAACATCGTAACAGCAACTATTAACAATTACAATCTTTGTTTTCTTCCTAAAAGCAACCATTGTCAGCTTCCTTCATTTTCCAATGTTCTTCCAACAAACTTTTTTAGTCAAGAAAGGAAACGTGCATAAATTATAAAATAGTACGGTACACCATTATCTCATTAGTCTTAGCTAATAAAAGGGGATAATACAAACAGATGGAATAGAAAATTATTAAAAAAGGATAGGGCTAGGAATATTAGAAGAGCTTTGCAGAGAAACATCACTTCCTCTCCTAGCAATGGTTTCAGCACTCCTATTTCCTTCATGGAAGATATGTCTCATAACTGTCTATTGAAAGCTCATCAACATCATTCTGCAATCACCAACTAAAGTGTTTAAGGAACTGGTTGATATAGTCAGCGTTATTAATAAGATTTATCACCACCATAGCATCCAGTTCCACTTTAAGTTTTTAAACTCCTGTCGCAATGGCAAGCTTAAGACCATCTCTCAAAGCCTATAATTCCGCCTCCACATTGGTAGTCCTTGGAATAAGCCAAGACAATCCTGCAAGCCATTTTTTTGTATGGTCTCGTAAGAATGTTCATTACAAGAAAATAAAAGATTAGTGGTAGTTTTGTAGCAATATTTCACTTAAAAACGTTACTAACTTTCGTGTTATTATAAAACTTAAGGTTTTTTTTTTATCAAAACACCACTAAATATTCAAATAGTGGCATTTGTACTTATAAACACCACTACAGACAGAAATTGGCAGCGTTTATCGACTAAAATACCTTGAATAATCATCTTTAAAAAATTAGAGTGATTATTGAAGACATTTTTGACAAAAAATGCTTTAAATAATCTTTCATAAAAAATAGATTAGAGATTATTGAATGTGTTTTTGGCATACAATGCCTTGAATAATCCCCTCATAAAAAATAGAGGTGATTATTGAAGGTGTTTTTGCCAAAAACACATTCAATAATTCCCCTAAAAAATTGAAGAAAAATATTGAAGGTGTTTTTGGTAAAAAAAAGCCTTCAATAATCTCCTCGTCAAAATTTAATGGGATTATTAAAGGGGTATTTAGCCTAAAACACCTTCAATAATGGCCTCTTAAATAATACCGTTCAATTATAAAAACTAGAGTAGCTCGGTCGGTTAGAGCATATGGTTGTTAACCATGTTTAAAGTGCGCTAATATCGATTGGCAAATGCATGAAGTTATTTTGAAACATTTAATTTGTATTGGATTTGTCATGAGATATGTTAATTAGTATTTTCATGGAGAGTTTGTAACGTCAAGGTCTTCGACTAGAGTTTCTTCAACTTTAAGGGCTCCTTAACACCAACATGATCATATTAGACAAGATGATATTGAAGGCATGTTGTGAGATGCTTTTAACATTTATAACCAACATTTCCATAATCCATTTCCTAAAATGATGGATTTAATGAGTCAAATGTTGAAATGAATGAATTTGGTGAACATTGGATAGGTGTAGGTAACCAACAACCTAGTGGAGAAGCATTAAAATTTTATAGGTTTCTTAAAGATATGAATGAAGAACTTTATGAGGGATCTAAGCATTCAATGTTAGCTTTCTGTGTGCATCTTTTTCACTTGAAATGCTTATGTGGATGAACGAAAAACTCTTTAACTTTATTATTGGAGTTTATGAAAGAAATGTTTCTTTTTGCAAAAATCCCTGAATCTTGTAAAGATTCAAAGAAGATGATCAAAGATTTGGGTCTTGGATACAAGAAAATTCATAGTTGTCCTAATGATTGCATGTTGTATTGGGGTGATAGAAAAATCAAGAATCTTGTCATTTGTGTGGTAATTCTCGTTGGGTGAACAAAAATTCCAATTAAAGGTTGAATAAGGATGATAATAAGATCTATGTAAAAAAGAAGCTTGTAAAGGTTTTATGATGTTTTTCATTAATACCAAGTCTTCAACGACTCTTTATATCTTTCAAAATTACAGATTCTATAAGGTGACATCATGACAAGTGGCTGGATGATGGATCATTGAAGCATCATGCAAATTTTTTAGCATGAAAATCATTTTATTCTAGGTTTCTAGACTTTGCTTCTGATCTTCAAAATGTTATGTTTGGATTAGCATTTGATGGATTCAACCCCTTTAAAATGATGAGTACTTCTCATAATACTTGGTCAGTTGTATTGATTTTGTATAATTTGTCATCATGGATTGCCATAAAGTAATAGTCATTTATCTTGTCTATGATAATTCATAGAAAAAAAGTTCGGGTAATGATATAGACATCTATTTATAATTTCTTATTAAAAAGTTAAAGCAATTATGAGAATGAATTGAGACCTATGATGCATAAAAAAAAAATTCAATACACGTACTGCTTTATTATAGACTATCAACGATTTTTTTGCTCATGTGAATTTATTTAGTTGGAGTACAAAAGGTTATTATACTTGTCCATGTTATGCTACGCAGATATGTTCAAAGTAGTTACATAATAGTAAAAAATTTAGTTATATGGCACATTGTCAATGATTAGATGATAATCATCGATTCATATTCCAAAAATATTTATTTGATGGAATTGAAGAGTTGAGGAGATTGCTTTTACTAATTAGTGGGTTTAATATCTTGTCAAAGTTAAAAGATATCAATTTCACTTATGAAAAAATGACTCAATTAAGGAAAAGAGTAAGGGAGATCTTTGAAGGTGTCTGATCTCCTATTACTTAAGTTAGTGATATTGATACTCAAGTTTATGATCTTGATATTCAAAATAATGAGAAGAAAGAATAAGAAGATGACCCCAATAAGTCTAAGTTGTAGAAAAAAAATATCTTTTTTTAGTTGCCTTATTAAAAACATAATTTATTATGTCGTAACCTTGTTGTGATGCACACAGAGAATAAAAGATCAAAAGATGACTTAAAGAATTGGCTTGACCTAGTTGATATGGGGATTCACCCAGACCTTCATCCGAAGCTACTTCTTAATGGCAAATATCAATTGCCTCCTACTTGTTTTGGGACTTTCAAAGCTGAGAAAGATGTGTTTTGTAAGATTTTGAAAATTGTGAAAGTTTTCGATGGCTATGCATCAAATATATCGAGATATGTGAATATGAAAGAGTGAAAACTTTTTTTATTTAAGTCACATGATTATCACATTTTGATGCAAGACTTAATTTATTTTGCTTTACATTCATCAATGTCAAAGCAAGTTACTTTAGTTGTAATTGAATTGAATAACATATTTAAAGTTCTCTATAAGAAAGTTTAGATTGTGAAAAAGCTTGACAAACTTGAAGATCGAGTCATGATTACTTTATGCCAATTAAAGAATATTTTCCTACCAAACTTCTTCAGTATTATGATGCATTTGGTTATCCATCTTTCATATGAAGCAAAAGTTAATGGACTAGTTTATTGTCGATGGATGTATCCTATCAAAAGGTATTATTTGTTAATAGCTTTATTAGGTTGTTAGTGTTCATCATATCACTCTAGTTAAAAAGGTATATGATAAATGTTTTATGCCTTAGCTTTTTGAGAAGGTTAAAGTCTTATTGTCATAACAAATACTATTTGAAAGGCTCTATTGCTGAAGGATATTTAGCAAAAGAGTGTATGACATTTTGTTCTCATTATTTGGAAGATGTTGAAATGAGATTTAATAGACCATCGAGAAATGTTAGTATGCAGTATACTGACTTTGTCCGCAGTTATCTTTTTGAAAGTTTTGGATAAGCAATAGGTAAAGCTAAAATGGTAGAGTTAGATGATAAATCTTAGGCACAAGCATATCGATATTTTTTTTTTCATCATGACTCAATTAAATCATTTTGCACGTAAGTTTTCTTGTTAGAAAATAATTCATTCCATTAAGTACAATTTTTTTATTTTTTTCTTATTGTTAATATTTTATCATGATGCTTTGTAGTCAGTATAAAAATAATTTGAGAGCTCGTACACATTATCGACGATCAAACCCTCAAGAGCTTGATAGGTTGTTCACCAAAAATTTTCATGAATGGTTAGGAACAACTATAAATAATGCCATACTTCCTATTATGAGAAATCTACATAGAATGCTTAGGGTATAAATAAAATTAATAACATATATATATTTATTCCACCTTTATAGGTTTATAGTGGAAAGTTCATTAGTGAATAGGTGAAGTGTCTTTCACAATGTCCAAATAAGATTGTGAAATGATACAAAGATTTCATCATCAATAGATTTAGATTTCACACTAAATCCCATGAGAGATTTAGAAGTACATAAAATTCAGGAGTTGTTACTTCATTAACTACTATCTATGCTAGTGTTAGGGACACAAATCTTTTAGAGGGAAATGTTGATTATTATGGTATGATTAATGACGTAATTGAGTTGGATTATTATGGCAAGTGAAAAGTTGTCTTATTTCAATGTGATTGGGCTAATATGAATAATGCAAGGGATATTAAAAAAAATCAGTTTAGATTTACAATTATGAATTTTTCTCAATTAATTCACACTGAATAACAACTCATCAATGAACTTTATGTTTTTTCCTCTCAAGTCAAACAAGTTTTTTTATTTTGAAGACCTTAAAGAATTGGGTTAGTTTGTTGTTATTTGAAACACACCTAGAGACTTATTTGATATGGGGTCAGATACCAAAAATAATGTTGAACATGGAACTGAATGTTTTTCTTTTATTGAACAAAACTTGGATGAAAATATTTCCAATACCTCTGCTCATTGAGTCTGCGAAGATGTTAATGAAGACATTTATGAACCATGACGGATCATTTATATTTTGTACTTCAAGTTTTTAAAACATAATGTAATAAATGCTCGTATATAATTTATGTGACATTCGTTTTTATATATTTATTGTATTATAAATCATACATTGTCTTTTAATTAAATTAAATCAATATGTACTTTATATATCGTTGATTATGATTTCTTAACTTCTCAATGTCCTTATATATGTTCTTTACATATGTTTTTTTGTATATTCGCTTTTATGATGCAGCCAAGCTACAATGCAGAAGAGTAGATTGAAAGGAATACAAATTGGAGATATTAGTTCAGAACCATCTATAGCACCTATTGATCTTGGCTATAGACTAAATCTTTTGGAGGGGAATGTATGTATTGTCAGTTTTAACTCAATCATTTATAACATTTCAACTAATATTGGACTTGGCAATACGGGAGGTCTAGGTTTAGATAGTATTCCGTCAATTGATTTTATTTTAAATTTGAATGCAGGTATCATAAACCCCATATTTTGATTTCAATTATAATGATTAAAGTATTGGTAACTTACAAATTGATTTTTTATTTTTTGTAATTGATAACAATTATCAACGGAGGATTAGAGGCCAGACAATTTTGATGGAATTGTTTGCACTATCTCTGAATGAATGTATTGTAGTATTTGCAAACTCTAACAGGCAATCAATTGGTGAAGAGTCTCAACTGTTGGCTGAATTTCTAGGCATGATTGCTTGTAATGGAATGAAAATGCCTATTCATTATGAAACATGGCATAAAGTTCCAATAGAAGTCAGGCTGATGCTTTAAACTTTATTAAAGTATTGGTATAATTAATTACATAAAAAAATTAATTATTTTAAATTTGGTTTATTGATTAAAACTTTCTTTTTGTATTATTACAGTCAAGATTTGTAGTTGAAATACCAACTTGTGCCTAAGTCATTGGGAAAGAAATGGAAAGACTATAAACAAATTTTAAAGAAAAAGTGTTTCGATCGAAAAACTACTGTAGAGATCACAATGGAAAATTTATCTCGTAATGTGATTAGGTGGCAATATAAACAATTAGTTAGATTTTGATTTTTAAGAAAAGGAGAGGTACTAATTTATAACTTTTAATATTAGTTTTAATAATAAAGGTGATTAATGATTTAAGTTGGTAATATTTGTATTTCTACCATATACTTAATTATTTTTTATGATAAAAAAAAGAACAAATTGGGATTGGTAACAAAAAGTAATAGAAATATAGCCACATAAGTGGATCAAAAAGTTTTGCAAGAAAGCAAAAAGAAATAATAAGTTTATAATATTAAACTTATCCGAATGAATGAACTTGATTTCTATTGTTGATATATGTGTCGTAATTTGCAATTTATGTTTGTTTACAACTTTTTATACCATTAAAAGGTAAAAAATGTAAGTTTACAATTATTATTCTGTTTAATAGTTTTGATGGTTTCAATACATGATATTAAACTTATCCAAATTATTGAACTTAGTTTTCATAGTTGATATATATGAAAAAGTTATTGTTTAGTTTATTTAGGATTTTTTGTGCCGTTAATAGGTAAAATTACAAATTTGCTATTATTGTTCTATTTTAACAATTTGGATAGCTCCAATATATGATATTAAACTTGTTTAAATGATTGAACTTGGTTTTCATAGTTGACATGTGTGAAAAAGCTATCGTTTATGTTTGTTTAAGACTTTTTGTGCTGGTAAAAGGAAAAAATGCAAATTTGTTGTTATTGTTCTATTTTAACAATTTGCATAGCTTCAATACATAATATTAAACTTGTCAGAATAATTGAACTTGGTTTCTATAGTTGATATGTGTGAAAAAGCTAACGTTTACGTATGTTTAGGACTTTTTATGTCGTTAAAAGGTAAAATGCAAAATTGATATTATTGTTATATTTTAATAGTTTGGATAGCTTCAATATATGATATTAAACTTGTCCGAATGATTGAACTTGGTTTCTAAGTTGATATGTGTGAAAAAGTTATCGTTTATATTTATTTTGGACTATGTTTGCCATTAAAAGGCAAAAATACACATTTGCTATTATTATTTTATTTTAATAGTTTGAAAGGTTTCAATACATGATATTAAAGTTTTTCAAATGATTAAACTTGGTTTCTGTAATTGATATATGTGAAAAAGTTATTGTTTATTTCTGTTTAGAACTTTTTATGCCATTAAAAGGCAAAAATACAAATTTGGTATTATTGTTCTATTAACAATTTTGATAGCTTCAATATATGATATTAAACTTTTTCGAATGATTGAACTTAATTTTCACAGTTGAAAAAGTTGTTGTTTACCTTTATTTAGGACTTTTTTTTGCTGTTAAAAGGCAAAAATTCAAAGTTACTGTAATTGTTTTGTTTTAACAGTTTGAATAGCTTCAATACATGATATTAAACTTGTTCAAATGATTGAATTTGGTTTCTATGATTGATATGTGTGAAAGGCCAAAATGCTTTTACTATTTATGTTTGTTTAAAACTTTTGAGCTGTTAAAGGATAAAAATATAATTTTACAGTTATATTTCTATTTTAATAAATTAGATATATTAAATACATGATATTGAATTTATTCAAATTTTTTAACTTGATTGACAGGCTTGATATGCATGAATAAGTTACAGTTGATATGTATTTAACAATAATATATGTTTTTATATAGGAGATTGAGATGTGTGAAAAAATTGGACGTGTAAAACTTTTTTTATTAACCCAAACAAAAAAGGATGGATCTGACTTAAATGTTAAAACACAAGAAATTATGATAATTTGTTTCATTTGTTTTATACAAAAAATATATATTTTCTATTTTAAACGTATTATGAATTAATGAATTAATCATTAAATTTGATAATTTTATCTAATTAATTTACAAGAGAAAGCGAAAGAGAAAATGGTTGCTGAGATTGAAGTAGCATCTGATGGTTCTGTTAACATGCAAGAATTGAAAAATCGAATTTTCACAAAAGTTGTTGGAAAAGAAAGACATGGACGGGTCTGAGCCCTTGGATTGGGTCATCACCATCTAGCTACTATGGACATAGCTTTCAACAATTTACATTTTCAGCAAATCAGTCTTCGTGAGACATTTTCATATTGAGAGAGGAGTTACAAACTATGCAACAATGTTTCTAGCAAATGAAGTAAAAAGAAAACATGAATGTGCTAAAATTGAAGAAGAATGTGTTAGAATAGACCAAAAGCGTACAAAATTTTAGCAATAGCATAATTGATTTGATACTCTTATGAATTTTGTGCAACAACAATTTTCAGAAACTAATTCAGGTGATCCACCGACTCAGATATTATATTTAATAACTATTTATATTTTTTAATATAAAAAATAGCTTATTATTAAGTGTTAAAACTTGTATGATATTATTTAGTAGGTTTTTGAGCACGCTAGAGACTAAGGTGAAAACAATCCTTTATCAAATGACAGTATTCCAAGTCTATGCAGTCATCAATTTCATACATTTTAAATTTTTTGATTAATTTACTAAAATAATTTTAATGTTATTGTATGTATTATTAAACTTTGTGCTACATGCATATTTGAACAAATTATACATTTATAATATTCAGTTTATGAATTTAAGTTTGTTTTTATTTTTTTTAACAATTTTATTTAATGATAATAATAAATATTAAAAGAAAATTTTTTTAAAAAGTAAATTTCTTAATTTCGTGGTGTTTGTGTTCAAAAGCATCGTTAAATTCAAAATTTAATAGTGTTTGTACCATAAAACGTCACTAAATTTAGCGACATTTTTATAATACAAACATCGCTAATTTAACGACAATTATCCTTACAAATACTGTTAAATATAATGACATTTTATGATACAAATGCTACTAAATTAATGACGTTTGTTTGATATAAACACCACTAAATTAATAGTATTTTTCTTATATAAATGCCACTAAATTAACGGTGATTGTGCTTACAAATGTTGCTAAATTAACAACATTTCTTATAAAATATCGTTATTTTTTTCTACATGGGTATAGCTGACGCTCTTAGTGGTGTTATAAATACTGCTACATGTTAAAAAAAATGCAACTAAAGACCTAAACCTTTGTTGTGGTTCTAGCTCCAACCTTTCATGGGTTTCTAAGTAAGGAGCCATTAGTATTAAGTTTGTGCCACCTTGTGGGGGGTTTCCATTGGACTCTAATGAAAGCAGGGAGTGGTACTTTCCTGGTTTTCACCACGATTGCCTAGAATTCTTTAGCTCGCTCAATAGCTCTTGGGACAACCCTTCAAAATTTCTTTAAAAGATTAGTTTGTTTCTAGCTATCCAGAATTCCTATATAAAAAAAAAAGTGAACATGATCTTTTATGGTATTTTGTGGTTATCTAAAACATGGTTGGAAGTGGCATTGTATTGCAACCACTCAATCCAAGAGTGTATAATGTCTTTAAGGTGGTGTCCTAGCCTGTGCCTACCATTATAAAATAGTTAGGTATTCGATGAATAGATGAACTAAAGTTTCCTTCTTTGCTAAGCAAAATGGGCATTTGTCTTATATCTCCATGCCTCGCCTGTTAAGGAACTCCTTGGTTGGCAGATCTGGTGCATGCATTCCCATAGAAAAAACTGAAGCTTAAGGTAAATATTAAGTTTCCAGATCCACAACCATCTTTTTTTTTTCCATGGTAAGACTTGAAACTTATCAAATGAGGTGAGTTTATAGGCACTATTCAAAGAAAACTTTTTTGTGTGTGAGTAGCTCCATCATAAATTATACACACCATTTTGTCATAGGGAAAACAAAATGCTTTGAATGATGATAATAACTTTCTCTGGGAATTGGAAGGATATGTAGGGTTATCTAACAATTTTTCTAACCTATATAACATCTTTGATCGTGAGTATCAAACCAAAGATTGATTATCATGCACAACCCATTTCATTTCTTTCTCTAGAAACTATTGTCATTTACTCATAGCCCTCTACACTATTGAAGTGGCAGAGTTTGTAGAGTTTTGTTTAGAAAGGTATTTATTGGTGAGTATCCTTACCCAAAGGTCACTTTGGTGATGGATCATTCTCTAACACAATTTGGTAAGAAGAGCTTAGTTTTGGGGTTAGCTTTATTTTAATTCTGGACTACCTTCTTCTTTGGGTTTTGTAACCTTAAACTATTTGATTTTGTAGAGTTTTTTGTTATCCTCCCCTCTTTTTTAGAGAAGTTTCAGTTCATCTTATCAAGCTTGCAACATGTAGAGGCTAGGAGGCTCTACATTACATGAAGTGGTATGTCTACTACAGTAGACTATATGAGAACCATATGGCTCGCTAGTGAGAGCAGCTTGGATTTTCATCTCGCGAGCTTATTTCTGACTTTCTTGAGAATAAAGTTAAAATCTTACTTCCTTGTTCTTTGGTTATGCATTGGAAAGTCCAAATACTTGTTAAATTCTTTAGTACTTCTAATACTTAAGGTATTAGTGATTCAACTCTTGACCCTTGTCTTGTGTTCTTGAAGAAAATGATGCGTGACTTATCAGTGTTGACCTTTTACACTGGCTCACTTATGAATCTCTCAAGAACTTCTTTGATTGTAAGCATTGATTTCTCATCAACTCTTAAAAATAAGATAACATCATCCACAATAGAAAGTGTGATAATTCAGGCTCTTTCTTTGATATTTTTATAGGATGCCATTTTTCCCATCATAAGCTTCCTATATCATTAAATTGAGATACTCTATAGACAAAATAAATATATATGGAAACAATGGATCCTCTTGTCGAATACCTTTGAAAGGCCAAATTGTGTCAACTTTCTATCATTCACCACAATAGTCATACTCGATGAGGTGATATAGTCCATGATTAGTGCAATCCAATTATCAAGGAAATTGAAGAAGATCAAAACTTTCTTGATAAAACCCATTCCATTTGATCGTATGCCTTCTCCAGATCAAGCTTTAAAATCATGTTACCAGGTTTCTTTTTTTCTGTCCTTATTGAGTGAAGTGTATTTGAGACAATGTTAACATTGTCAGCAGCCTGCCTTCCTAGAATGAAGCTACCTTGTAAAGAGAAAATGAGTTTGTTTAAGAAAGTTCTTAGTCTTTAAACTAATAATTTAGTCACCACTTTATAGGTAAGTGTTGAGCAAGCTTATCGGTCTAAAGTGGCTCATATTTGGTGATTGATTTTTTAGGAATAGGGTGATTATCGTTTCATTCAAGCCCTTTTATAGCTTTCCTTTGTCAAAAAAAAATTTCATAGTAGGTTACACATACCTTGGCATTAACTTTATCCAATAGTGTTTGAAGAGAAAATGGTGAAAGTCCCGGCGCTTTGAATGTCTTTAGTGATCAAAGAGCCTTTTTGATGTCCAATTCAATAATTGGTGTCTGGAGTTATTACCTTTCATCCTTTGTCAACACAAGCTACTTGATGTTATTATGAAAGGCTAAGTTTTACGTAGATTAGTTATTCTAAGAGTGCCGTAAGTGTTCCAAAATTATTTTCTCTAGGCTTTTTTTGCTTGTGATCCAAGAACCATTAGCATGAAACAGACCTTCAATTTTATTCCTATATTTTCTCTCTAAAATGGTTAAATAGAAGAAGCTTGTGTTCCTTTCTCTTTCAATCATTTAGTTAACTCATGATTTTATGGCCCATAAAAGTTTCTCATGTTTAAGGATCTATTGATATTCTTTCATTAGAGTTCTTTGAAGCTCTAGGGATAATTAGATGGTTTATCAGCCAATGCTCTCTTAATTCCTTTTAGTCTGGCCCTTATTCTCTTTTTCTTTTTAAAGACATTGCTAAATGTTTCTTTGTTCTAGGTTTTAAACTTGTTTGTGAACGATTGGACTGTTTGGGATAGCGTTAAGTTATTAGTAGTCTAGTGGGTCATCATAACATTTTCAAAGTTCGAATGATCCATTTTCATTCTTTAGAACTTGAAAGGCTTGTTCTCATTAATAGGTCTAATTCCTTTTAGGGAGATCAAAATTAGGGCATAATCTAACTTGACCCTTTCCAAGTGGGTAACGTTCACTTTTGGGTAAAGCATTTTTCATTTAAGGTTCGTTAGTGCATAGTCTATCCTTTTTTAAAACTAAATGTTAAACATTTCTTAGGTTGGACCATGTAAATTTTACCTTTTTATGAGCTAGGTCAATAAGGTTACATATGTTAAAACATGCATGCAACTTACGTAACCTGCTATTAATAATGGGTCTACCTCTTTTTTTGTCATATAAGGATAACACCTCATTGTAGTCACCCGTAACAAGACAAGGCAAATTATGATTTAAAGCAATAGTTATAAGATTATCCTATAACAATAATCTTTCCTGAAATCTAGGGCTAGCATAAATAGTTGAGAAAACCATAAGAAGTTTAAAGAATGTACCTTAATAGTAGCATGGATTTCTTACTCAATTGGCAAATTTCTTGCATTGTTACTAGGTTCAATTGCCACAACATCCAAATCCCTCCTTGGTACCCAAGTGTCTTAATGTTTTTCCACGCATCAAACGAGAGTTTGTTAATAATGTGATGTATATCTTTTCTTTTTGCCATTGTCTCTATAATCACCATGATTCGAGGTTGATGGACACCACCATATCTCTCATGTTCTAATAAAATCAGGGTGGTAAGCCTCTCTACAGTTCCAAATAATGATAGATGTGGGATCATAAAAAGTTGATGGTTTAGGAAATCTTTTGAATAATTCCATGATCCATTCTGCTCTAGTAGGTCGTCCCATTTTTGGAATCATTTTTAGTTTGTGAAAAAGTGTTTCTATCCCTTGACCATTAGTAAGCTTCTATAGATTTTGAATTGGTATATAGCCTGTACACTATGACTTTTAAGGTCGTAAACTGCATGTTCTTCAAATTTATCTCTAGGTATCTCCTGCCAATGGTGATACTGGGATTTTTATTATCCATTAGGGGATTTGTTGAAAGCTTAACATTCATAGGCTAGTTGTGAAAAAAGTTGGATCAAAGTAGAGGGAGTTGTGGTGAAGAAAAGATAGTATTGGGGGTGGAGTAATAAACAATAGAGGGGTTGTCCACAGTCTTCTTGGAATTAGTCTCTTTACTTCCTAAACCTCTTGCATGAAATCTCCTATCTTTAAGGGAGATAGATCTGTGAAGTCTTCCATCATTCCAATTTTGCTCAAGACTTGCATTAAAGGGTCATAGTTCTTTCCCAAATAAGCTAAAAGAGATTTTGAAGACATCTAAGGGTGGCTTTAATGATTCATTTACTGCATTCTCTCTCTTCTCATCCTCCTATTTGTGTATATCCTAATATTTTGACTTGTATTGATGCTCTTGAATTATGATTTCTGTAGCTGATATTGGTTCTATGCAAAAGACATTTTGGTTAGTCTTAGTACTAGTAAACGGGCTTTCAGTCACTTTAGTTTTCAATGAAAAAAATGCTCATCTTCTCTGTGAAAGTTATCCCTTTTTTACTTAGTTCTTATATGGTCTTTTCGACTTGTATAGGTATAGCCATGGGGTTTGCCCGTTGCATGGAAATAGAAGACTTATCCCTTGTATCACTTTTTATATGAATTTTGCATGGGTTATGCCCTATTTTCCATTATTTTATCATGACTAGCCTGTCTTTATCCATGCAAATTTTTTCATGTTGACTTTTTTCCCCATTTGTGATTTTGACATGGGGAGCTTGCCCTTTTACTTACCATTCAGTTTATCATAACTAGTTAATGACTTGTTCTTTGATTTACTTTTTGTCACCTAGAAATCTACTGTTAGTATATCTTTCCTTTGTGAGGAAAAAGTTGCTTTACTACTTTTGTTGCACTTATTTGTTTTCATGAAAGTTAGTTCTTTTTCTTTTTGCCCTGAGAGGGTCACATTTAAGGTTTTCTACTTTTGCTTTGATATTTGTCTTTGGAATCAAGACAATACACTTCCCTAATAAAGCTCGCTTTCCATATTTTATCGACTTTTTCCTCAATTACCTTCTGCCTTTAAAGGGGGAAGGTCCCTTTTTTTTTTTGCCAAATTGGTTTCATGTTTGGGTATGTGTGTAACTTATGAACCATTACCTTGAGATCAATCTTCAGCATATCTTATAGTGTCCTTGCAAACAAGTTAGCATTGTTTTTTAGTAACTAAATTAATTATTCTTTGTGGTTGAGCTTGACCCTAATTTGCATACATATTTGTATGTTATTCTCTTAGAATGGTATAAAAATGAGATATTCCACTAAGTTAGGTTGGTTTTCATCAATTTCAGGTCCTTAATCAATTATTTCTTTCTGCTAAATTAAATTGGGACTATTTCTTATGAGAAAGGTAGATTCTGATATGGCAATTAGTTTTTTGCTAGTAAAATAGTATGTAATAGGAATGTAGAGCTAAATAAAATGTATATTTTCATTTTATTTTTTCTTTGGCTAGTTTAACATCTTGGTCTCATTGACATGTATATATATATATATATATATATATCTTGACTTAAGAGCTCGACCTTTGTAGGTTCAATTCAAAAATTGCAAAAATATGTGGCTTGTGCAAGTATAGAGCTCATAGCGACTTAAAAGAGTGTTTCTTTGAGGTCAATTTCTTTCACTGGTATTGCTTACCCTTGCTTTCTTCTTATTTCTCTTTTTTTTTTTTTTTTTACTTTAACCCCTATGATTTTTTTTCCTTTTTCAATTCCTCAGTCTTAGCCAAGTCGTCGATCTGTTTCTCAATCTTTTCCTTCATCATCATGACATAACATTGCCATGTTATAAACTAGCCTCTCTTAACTTATCTGATCCCATGGGGTATTGAGAACTTTATTTTCAGGTGGAGAGCTAAGCTTATGAGCCGTATAACAGGTTGACTTAGTAAACCCAATATCATATTCTAAGCTGATGGAACATCTACAACCATGAACTCTATGACCAAGGTGACCATCTTTAGTTATGTGTTTAGTGAAATTGGTAGCTTGATAGTCTTTGACTAGTACTTGCTCATTTTTAAATCTGATTAGTGTAGTGGTAATTAGTTGTAGTACAGGATGTCGGTCAAGCAAAATTCTTTTGACCATATAGTTATACACCTATTGTAATTACTATGGCATTATCAAGAGGATGTTAGACCTTATTTAGGTTTTTCATACTGAAGTAGATCAGTTTATCTTTCCAATCATTTTTTCTTTTAGCAGAAAAGCCAACTATCATAACTAGGCCCTAATCAAATTTTTTTTTGGCCAAGGTAGAGCTTTTCTTAATAATTACATTAATTATGCTTACAATAGGTTGGTTGTCTATAGTTTGGCCTTTATTCTCCTCTTGCTAATTTCTTTGATTTTGACCACCCTTATTGCTTTCTTCTCGGTGCTTTAGGTTTTTTCCTGTCCATTCTCTCTTATCATTCCTTCTATATTCCATCTTGCACTGACCTTGTCTTATTTGGTACATAAATCTACCCAGTCAACCTTTCTAATAAGATTTTATATTTCATTCTTAAGGTTTACACAGTCTTCTATATTATGATCAGCATTTCTATGAAAAGCACATCTCTTAGTTAGATCCCTTTTTGTGTTCTACCTTATTGGCTTCAATCATCTAAACTATGGGTCCTTTTCTATTTGCATCAAAATTCTCTTTCGAAAGGTATTTAGTTATAGTTATTTTTTCCACTTAAGCTTCTAGCCCTATGTCATTTCCCTCTTAGGGGAAAATTGTAGAATTTTTTACTTTTCTTTATTCAAAAAGAGGGATGAGCCTCTCTCATCTCGATTGTTTTTCATAAAAGCTTTAGCATTTATATATTTTTTAGCCACAAGTAGAACATTAGCTAATGTTTTTGGTGGCTCTAATAATAGTGTAAGCTTCAGATGGTACTTTTTATTGTTAAGTTCATTGGTCAAGGGGACCATAGTAGCCATTTGCTCTAAGTTTTTCACCTATAGAGCTTTTGCGTTAAAATGCGTGATGTAATCTTTTGAAGACTTGTTTTCGCCTTGATGAAGTGACATCATGCTCAGTATAATTTTTTTAGTTTTTTTACTATTGACTAAAAGAGAGAAAAAATAATGGCTAAGCTCTTTAAATATAGTGATCAACCTCAGTTTAAGGTTACAATACCAGGATTGAGTTGCCCTTTTAAGTGTTGTAGCCAATCCTTTGTACATTAAGGTTTCATTTGCACCTTACCAGACATCGAGTTCGATTGATGCTAGCTTGTTGTATAGAATCAAAGATGATCAAAGGAGTTCGTAAGTAGTAATGTATTTTATTTTTTCTCTTTCCTTTATGTACTATTAATATAGGTAATGAAAGTATGACTTTACTAATTTTAGAATACACGTAATCTAATAACTATTTTTTTAATATCCTTCTAGCTCGCATCCCTGAAACAGACAACTGAAAGAGATTTGTATCAATGCGAAGGCTAAAGTTCTGCTTTGGTCCACCACTTGGGGGTTTTCTAAAGGGAACTTTCGTTTGTTTTTTCAAGTGAAGAGTTATATTGTTTTAACTCTCCTATTCACGATTCTAAAAAAAGAGTTAAAAGAGACAATTCAAAAAGAAGAAAATAGAAGCTCGAAAGAGAAAGTCGAAAGAAAAGAAGTGGCTTCCATTTTACCAAAATGTAATATTGTAAAAGCTGACCTTTTTAATCCCAAGTCCTCTATTCCTGATCGTCTATCTTAAGGGAAATAATAGAATAAAGACTTGACTTCTTCAAACTAGAAACAAAAACCAGGAAGAAGTAGCCTTAAATAACCTACAAGCTTATTAAGGAATGTTCTTCACCCTTCCCCAAGGGAACATCCTTATAAAAGAGAAAGTCCTTTATTCCATCCCGCATATTTTCAAGGGATAGAATAGCATCATCATGTTAGTTTTATGTAGTTCTAAGTGATCAAAAGAATCAGAAGTACCGTTGTAGGTCTCTAAGGTCGGCATTTTGAATTTTTTTAGGGTTATGGTCCTGTTAATCACCTCGGTAAAAGGTAAAATCTATAGGAACTTTAGCTCATCTTCGAAAGTGATAACTTTTCCTTTCAGTTCTTTTTCCATGGCCTACATTTTGACCTCTAGGTCTCTATTGGGTTTTTGGGTGGTTGCTTGGGTAGAGTTGTGGCTTGAGTAATGAAGATATGTGGCTGGAATGGCATGCTCTTCTTCCCTTGAGGCTAAAGAGGCTTCAACTTACTCATAGCTCAGTTGTCTACCTAGCATGACCAGGTAGGGTACTTTTAAGGCTTGGGGTGGTATTATGCTTTAAAGTATTTGTTTTAAGGTTTGAATTTATTTGGTTAGGGCTTGGAATTATTACATGTTCAGCCTTGCTTGTGATGGCGCAGGTCGGTCCATATGTTAGCTATTGTAGTTTTTAGTCCTAATTGGAATGGTTGTCTTTCCTTCCTTATTGACTCTATTTTTACATGGCATGGTATTTAGCTCAGTTAAAATATAATCTCTTTATCTTATGCGTCAAATGTTGCTACCAAACTCTGAAGTAAGGGTCAATACCTTGAAATCAAAAGGAAAGAAATAAAGCTGTTAAGTCGAAGGTAGGAAGTGTTTCTTGTGTTTGCACTTTGACACTTAAATCAGAGATCAAAACTAAAGAGGTTGAAAGAAAAAAAAGATAGAAATGTAAGAAAAGTTAGGGATTAAATTAATAGCATCTAAGTATATTTATTTATAGTTGAAAAGTGAAAAGTTCGTGGGGTAGAATGGTAAGGTAGCCGAGCAAACATGACATTATACATGTTAGGTCGATCAAAAAATAAAAAATGTCCATGGTTATTTACTGACATTCTCTGATAAGGAAAATGACGAATATGTCTTTTGGACCAAAAATACCCATGGGCTAAGGCAGCAATCATGCCGGGTTTAGTTTCGTTGCTTGTTGTGCCATCGATTTTGTACGTTATTTACCCGCCAACGGTGAAGAGTAGTCCCGATACGCTAAAGCTGGCTAAGGAGAAGTAGGAGAAGATGGGACCGATGTCCAAGAATGAGATTATTATGGCTGGGACTCTGCTTCTAACGGTCTAATAACATTGATACTCTAGTAATCGACTTTATTATTCTTTGATTCGTTATGATTAGGAATGTTTTAATTATGCCTATATAACTAAGAAAGTCTGTTTTGTTTCACTATCACAATCGATACTCTAGTAATCGACTTTATTATTCTTTGATTCGTTATGATTAAGAATGTTTTAATTATGCCTATATAACTAAGAAAGTTTGTTTTGTTTCACTACCACAATCGATCAAGTTGAAATGTGAACCTGGAAAATAATTGGTAGGGGACCACAGTGACATGTTAGTCACGGGGTAACTGCATTTAGTTTGGAGAGGCCCTCCATTTTGTGCTACCTTTTAAGATGGTTAATCGAGTTTAATTGTGACCGTATAGTATTGATTTTTAGCTCTGTTATTTGTGGTACTTATTTTGCTGGATTCTACATATTATAGTTGACTTTGACCTTATGTTAGTGACATATGTCTCTGTTGCAGTATTCTTTTTCTTTCCTAGAAGAACTGCCCTCAGCAATTACTTCGCAAGATTATTATTCGTGCGTAGGGAGAGAGATGCTATAAAATTTAGGATTTTCAGTAAAAATGTAAATTTTGCATTAGGATTGTGGGTTTTGACAGTCTGAACTTGTAATAGAGATTTCATCTAGAGGTTGAAAATGAGACTGAAGGAAAGGGTTGTTTTTCCCTCTCTTTTTTTTTTTATTTTCTTTTATATTATTGTGCTTTCTAGGTGTATATCTTTCTAGCACATCTTGATGCCCAAACTGAAATGCATTTTGCATATCCAGTCTGTTAATTTGGTCATATATTTTGGCTCTGCTGCAATATGTGCATTTGCTTGTGTTGTTAAATCCATTTCTATTGTGTTAGTATCATGTCAGCAATGATTAGTCATTAGCATAGTGTTGATATTTGATTAGAACTTTAAAAGCTTTGCATTTTCCCTCTCTATTTTTTTAAAGGTGGAAGTGCATGGAACCTTTTAAAATAAGTCTCCAGCTACTTTTTCCATCGGATTACAATGTTTGCTCGCCTTTCTTCTGTTAATTAGTTTACATGCTCTAGGAAGACAATGGGAAGGTTTTAATTGAGGTGGATATGTTGATAAGCATATGATTGCTTTATTCATGGTTCCTTGTTGCATTTTTAAAATAGGTGAGATTTTGGGTCTAGTGTAGGAGTTTAATGGGACAGTACACTTTCTGTGTGGCGGTTTGTTTAGAATTTGCTTTCTCTTACGCTTTGAAGCATCATCAATATGGACATGAGATACAGTTATGAGCTTGTAGAGATATAGTGCAACATCGATTCTTGACAAGAAGGGCAAACTAATGGCAGCTTTACTCTTTGAAAATAAGTAAATTCTGATATTAGTCCCTAATATTTTATCAAAATGTGATACATTCTGTCCTTGAAATTTTGTTACAGATTGATTTCACAAGTATTCCGTATCTTTAAGTCACCTGGGGTTCAGGTGTGGTTGTTACAGTTCTAAAATATTTTCTACATTCAAATAGAGTTTGAAAAGTGCTTAAATTTGTCAGACGCATACGTCGTTGGCTCTCAAATAACTAATAAGAAGCTTAATGTTTGTTTCTGGTTGTATTACTGTGTGCCCTCATTCAATTCAAATGTTTTACTGTGCATATATGGCATGAATATCTCAGGCACTATTCATGTAGGTAAAACTATTTGCAAGAACTTTTATGTTTCAATATTATGATAGTCTTCTCATACCTTCTTCCGTTGCATTAGGTGGTGCTCTGGATTTTTTGTCACGGGTTGAGACTTAAGCTCCGAACCCGCACGGCTTCGGGACCCGGGTATTCACCCTTCCGGCTTCCCAGATCAGTCTTTCGTCACGGTTCACACCCTTATGAGGTATTGTCCGCTCTGGCCCCCTGGCATCACGGTTTTATCCTACAAAAGGCGCCTCACAAGACGGAGGTGGTGTGAACCCTTTTATATCCCAGGGACCTTCCTATTATGTTCGATGTGGGATTCAGGACTCTTCCTTAGGTCCGTGACATTCTTCCGCACCCAACCTCGTGACGCCCTCGTCACGGAGGCTGGCCACCCTGCCTACCTCCCTCGAGGTGCTTGGCGTGGATCGAACGGTTTAGGGCTGGCTCTGATACCAATTTTTGTCACGCCCCGAATCGAGACATAACACGGCCATATTACCTTGGAGTAAAACCTTAAAGCAATACAAAGCCTAATCCATAACCATTGAACAACTCTCAAATATAAAAGGTTCTCATTAAGTAACATAGCTAGATAACAAGTCTCCAAAGGTTCAAAGTCGAGTATTACAACTAAAATAAACAATACTTCATAAAATCCTATATTTCTAAGTAGTTCTCCAATACTCAATTCTTTTAGCTTTTTTCAAGCTAATCATACTTATCACTCATAACATCGTAAAAGAAAAGAAAATAGGGAATGAGCAAATCACAGCTCAGAAAGTAAAGGCTCACACACCTTACCGGATCAAACATCGTTTCATACATGTCATATAGATCATTCAAAACATTCATCAAATCATAATATCAAAACATCTCAATATCATCGTTTTGTCAAACATTTTATAAATTCATAAATCATTGTAAAATATGTTATCATTCAAATATCGTAGTCAAACCAAATCATGGATCAATCATTAAAAATCATCGTAAATCATCATCATCATTCAAATCGTTAGCTACGGTCACTGCTATAACCCGTGACATTGGCCGTATCGACAATTTCATTCTCATGATCATTGCTAACTATTATAACCCGTTAGCCAGGGCTTACGCTAACTACTATTACCCGTTAGCCAGGGTCGTAGAACTAAGTTCTGGTGTCGATGATCCCACTTTCCAGGGATGCAAAAACGTAGCTGTCATAAAATCATTCTTTAAACATAAATCATTTTCTCATTTCATTCATAAGCATGATCCATCATTTATATAGAGAAACACAAAATAATCATATTCTTGATCCTATTTTCATATATCGAAAATAAAGAAATAAAACATTCTTTCATTTAGAAACATACATATTTACATAGATTCGAAAACAAGCAAAGTGTGTGAGATTCCACTTACCTTCTTCTGATTCCACCACCTAATTTTTCTCCCTCAAAATTTAGTAGCCTATTCAAGATAATTCCAACATAACAATAATTAATCAACCCATTTGAAGCCACTTATACCAAAATAATTAAGTTAAACAAGTAATAACTTGAGTAATTAATTCTGGCAGTCTGCGCTACTTTCACTGAAACGACCATAACTCAAGATATCCAATTCGGAATTAAAATCTTATTAATGCGTTAGAAACTAGACTTGACAAGCTTTCTAACCATATATGGCTCATCTAGTGATTCTTTGTGGATTAATTATAACAATTTTTGTAATCCACGTCATATGCTGCTGCCAGACAGCCTGTATACCTTTTCATAAAAATTACGTATTTATTCATAGGTAACTCCAAATTCAATTTCACTTATTTCATTGGAAAGTAGACTCGATAAGCTTTCCAAAAATATATGGCTTAAACTGTAAATCCTTGTATAAAAATTTAGGGAAATTTCGTACTTCCCCCTTACTGCTGTTACTAGGCAGCCTGCACCTCCTTAGGTAAAAATTGGATAACTCTTCATAGAGAACTCAAATTCGACTCCTGTTTGTTTCATTAGTAAGTAGATTCAACATGCTTTCCAACCATATATAGTAATCATAGTAGTATTTAACCCTTTAGTACAGAATATACCCTTAATTCATCACTACAAACACATTCATATAAGAATTTATACGAAACAAAGATTTTCCTTTCTATTCCCATCAAATTTCTGTTTCAGCAATAAATTCACATTACCAACTTTCTCCATACTTAACTTGACTCTAATTAAAGTCTAAATCATCTGCCCAAAGAGGGATAATGGAAACCCTAAAATTTTAGGGTTTCTCGATTATAATTTACACCTTAAGATTTAACCATCAATACTCCAAAAATTGAAAAAGATTATTTACTCACATCTAACAGATAATTTCTCCTTGTAGATTTGTTCTTCTCTTCACTTGGAATCCTTCAATTAATCTTTTCTGTATAAGAAACATATGAGAAATAAGTTTATGTTTTTAATACGACTAATCGTCGATTGAAAACTGAAAAGTTAACTCTATTAATAAAATAAAATAGGTTATTTATCAATAAGCCCTCTGCACTTTTTATTTTTTATTAAAGAGTCTCAACTTATAAAAATACTTAAAAAATAGTCTCTTTTTTTTTTTTTTTTTGGGTATTACATTTTTCGAGGGAGGTTAAATGTAGATGCTGTTACTGCTGCCATTCTTGGGTTATCTGTCCTACTTGTGACTGGGGTAGTCACATGGAAGGAGTGTCTAGCTGAAGCAGTTGCATGGGATACACTCACATGGTTTGCTGCACTCATTGCTGTGGCTGGGTATCTCAATAAATAGAGTTTCATTCCATGGTTTAGTGAAACTGTTGTCAAGGTGCGTCATGTTTTCATTTTGCTCTTATCCATTTTCTATCTGCCATGTGTTGACTGCTATATAATATTATGGAATTGCCAAAGAACTATCACCATACTCTCCATGCGGTGCTTTAAGTTTCCAAAATACTTGTTCGAATGACATTATGCTTACCTCAAATTCCTTTATAGTCCCTTTTTCTATTTGTAAAAGGAAGACAAAAGAAAGGAAAGCTGTTAGCAATTTATAACTTCCTCTTAAATAATGCCAAAAATTTCCAAATACATATGTTTTGCATTGGCTTTCACATCTGCCCAATCTTACACATCTCAAAATTCTGACAAACAAGGCACAGAAATATCCGCGAGATTAATGAACCCTGATGAACAGCTTTTTAATTGAAAGGTTAAATTAAATAATATACAGTTCTCTTTAGTGCTTTGAGATTTTCATTGTGATATATCTAGTAAGATTCTCTCTCTCTCTCTCTCTCTCTCTCTAGTCCTGTTCTATTAATGTTTCATCATACTACTTTGACATTTCTTCGGGTCTCACTTAACTAGGATGTTCCTTTTGCTTTTTAGGTCAAGCATTTTTCTTGATATTGCCATGTCCAATATTTCTGCTTTGGCCATCATACTTTTTTGCACAAGGGTTGTAACCAAGTCTTTTGACCTAAATTAAATTCGCATGTCCTATGTCACGGATGCATAATTGGATTTAGGCTAACACTCCATCAAACAGCATTTCAGAATTGCCTTTAATATCTATGATTTGCTCTTTTCACATGTCGTTTGTGGATTAGGTCTTTCATGGCAATTGTCATTTGGCATCCTAGTTCTTCTCTATTTCTACTCCCATTACTTCTTCGCCAGTGGAGCAGCTCATATTGGTACCATGTTCACAGCCTTCTTGTCTATGGCAAGTGCTTTGGGCATCCACCATATTTGGGTGCCCATGTTCTCTAATTCCTCTCCAACCTAATCGGTGGCATTACCCGTTATGGCATTGGATCTGCACCCGTTTTCTATGGTGCAGGCTATGTACCACTAGCCAAATGGTGGGGCTATGGTTTCCTGACATCTGTCATCAATATTATTATCTGGCTCGGAGTTGGAGGCATCTGGTGGGAGCCTATCGGCTTGTGGTAAACAGGGCAGTCATAAAATTGGCAGACACCAAGCTAGAATATATCTGATTTTTGCCCGTCCTAACACAAAGTCCACAGTTTCTTCTTCCCTTCCAAAGCGGGTTAAATTTTTTTTTCATTAATTCTTTACCTTGCAAATAATCTTCTGGTGGGGTATAGTTGAGCCTAAGGCTGGAAAAAACATAAATTGGAGTTTGAGGTCCAGCAGTTATAGCAGAAATTAGAACTTTGTACCACAAATTTTGACAATGGCATTACATTTGCCTGCCTTTATATGAGATGTTATAATATATAGATTTGAAAATTTATAGTTAGATTTAACAAAAAAAATTGTCATCAATCTTTTTTAATTAGGTGTGATTAGTCACCTAATGAATCTATCCTTTTAAGGAACTCCTAAGCTTGACTAAAAGTCTCTAAAAGAATATGTTCAGGTCTACTAACTAGAATAAAGTTCGGGAGTTCAGTTACATGTGAGAAAAGTTATAACATCCCTATATGCCCATCCAAAGGATGATATATTTTATTTTAAATTTATCTTAAGGTCTTGGTCCTAATGATCTTAAATTTTTTATGTTGAAATATTAGAAATAATTCTTAAGACTCTCCATCAATCTGGTAGAATTCTTAAAAATATTTTTTTACCTTAAAAGTATTCAAGAATCCCATTTGTTTTCTTGAAGAAGCTCTGTCATCGGAAAAAATGTTTAATTATTTTTTATTTTTTATTTTTATTAAAAATATATCTAATTATTCCACCATTTGAGCTAAATTAAAAATATTTTTTTTTTGAATTTCTAAATTCTCCACCATTTAGGTCTATTTACAAATTCTTTTTTTTTTGTTGGATTTCTAAATTTTTTACCATTTGAGCCTATTTAGAAATTTTTTTTCTTTTTTTTGTTTTCAGAAAGAAAATAATATGACAATTATTTTATTGAAATTTTATTTAAATTCTTTCACTATTTGGGACAAATTTAAAGAAATATTTCACCTAAAGATTTCTTAAGAATTACCATTTGAAATTTTTAAGAATCTCATCCTTGGATAATTATCAAATATTTTCAACCAAATTTGGAAAAGAATACAATTACTTTTATTGAAATTTCATTTAAATTATTTCACCATTTGGGACAAATTTAGAGAAAATTTTTCACTTAGAGATTTCTTAGGAAATTTACCATTTGAAATTTTTAAGAATCTCATTCTTAGATGATTTGTATTTTTTCAAAATTTTATTAAAATATTATTTTTTTGTTTTTATTTTTTTGTGTTTGAAAATAAATATTAATTATTGTTATTAAAACTTTATCTAAATTATTTCACCATTTATGACAAATTCAGAAAAAATTTCTCACCTAAGAATTTTATAGAAATTTATCATTTTAAATTTCTATAAATTCCATCATTGGATAATCAATATTTATTTTATTTATTAAATTTTTTAATTTTTTAATTAATTTTTATTAAATTAAATCATGCAAAAGTACTTAAAGAAATCACATAAAAAAATAAATGAAAAAAAACCAAAAAATTGAAACGGCTTGGCTTAGCGTGTGGAATTCGGCTCAGCTTGAGACAGAGACAACGGCTCGAAAACACAGCTCGGGGGCCTAACTCAGCTTGGCTTAGTTGGAATGGATTGGTTGAAATGCAGGTTGACGGAGTGGGTCGCGATCGGGTCAAGTTGGTCTCAATAGAAATGCGTGGATCCTGGGGTTTCTTAACGCCCAAAACGATGTCGTTTTGCTATGGTATGAAAGGCTAAAATTTGATCTTTTCTTCAGATTTCTTTTCCTTTCTCTCTCTTCCTTCTTTTTCCTCTCTTCCTTTCTTTACAAACCCAGAATTCTGATTGAAGCTTTATCGAAAATTGAGAAAAACACGCTAAAAACTGAAAAATGTCATCAAAAAAATTCAAGTTTTGCTAAAAAATTCGTCGAAATTGGGAATTTTTTCAAAAATTTTCCAGAAAAAAATTGCCAAAATTTTGAAAAAAATTCCTAAAATTCTAAGATTGCTGTAGCTTTTCTAAACACTTTTTCCTTGCTTTTGCTTTCTATTTTTTTGTGTGTTTAAGGCTATATTTATAGGGTTTCAAATATGAGAACCCTAAACCAAATAGGATTTCAATCCCTTGTGGGTTTTAACTTCTAAGTTTTAATCCAACTTAAATTTCTTATACACTTTCACACAAATTCAACCCTTATTTTTTTGGTTTTTCTCTTTTTTTCCTTTTTTATTTTTTTTTCATTTTTTAATTAATAGAATCCTAATCTAGTAAACCTCCAGATAAATTGAGGTGTCTACAGTTGCTCTTTTTTGTACATTTTTTGTGAAATAAGAATTGTGTAAAGACATAGACATCCTGCATATGATCATCTCAACATATTCATTCTTTTTTTTTTCATTTTTTTTAAAAGTAAACAAAGCTCTTCTAAACATAAGCTTAACAACTTTTGAAAAATAAAATGTTCCTCTAAACAGAGGCACCAGAACTTTGAAAAATAAAATGCTCCTCTAAACAAAGGCTCCATAATTTTGAAAAATAAATGCTCCTCTAAACAAAGGCTCCACAACTTTGAAAAATAAAATGCTCCTATAAACAGAGGAACTATAACTTTTGAGAAATAAAATGCTCCTCCAAACAGAGGCACCACAACTTTAAAAAATAAAATGCTCCTTGACAATCATGTATAAAAGAGTCATAGATTGTCTGAAGGAATTTTAAGAGATTATGCCCAAAGGTCTTATAAATCATTCCTAATACTAAGAAATATCATTTTTTAAGGATTAGAATCTTACCTCATAAGCTTCCTTTCAAATGAGAATTTGAAACTCTTTCATCAAAAAATCTTCGCATCTGTTTTCTCTATATGGGATTTTAGAATATCCCTACTTCCTAGATTCATGCACTAAACCTTATCAAATGTGGTGTATGCTATGCACTAGACATTTAGAAAGGCAACGCATGATATGCAAATATTGATTAATTATGGTACTCAAGTTTCTCAAGCTCTTTTTTTAGCCCCCGAATTGTTCAATCTTCAAGTACTAAGACCAAATCAATGTAATTCTTGATCATCTTTCTCTTTTAACTCTCATTTTTCTATTTCAAGAATTCTCTTTCCCAATTCAACATCCTTTTCAAGAACTGAACATTTAATATTTGCCTTTATCACTCTCAACCTTTCCATGGTAATGTAGAAATCTTTCATGCTATTATTCATTTATCAATCATTATTTCAATTTCAAAAAGCAAGAATGCAATCACCCATTTCTTCCAATATAAGGTAGTAAAGAGAAAAGAGTAAGAATGGTTGAGAAATAATCAACAAAAAAAAAAACGCACAAAGAATGAAGTGGAATATCTTTTATTAGTAAAAATGATAGCAAACTTCGGCCAATGGGAAAAGAAAAAGATTACAATGATGGGTATGGGAAGACAACACCCAAAATAAACAATCAGACAATCATGATAACATATCTTAAAGTCTTTTTTGAAAAACTCAACCACCCAATGCACTTAAAAACTTAGAGCTCATCAGAACATGCTAGCCTTCATGCTGGTGAATTTCCAAATCAATACTGTATTCTTCTTATCTAAGCCACCTTTTTAAGTTTTTAACTTAGATAAACCCCTTTTTGACTTGAGCCACCTTTTTGGGTTTTCAACTTGAGCCCTTATTTTTATTTTTTTTTCATTTTTCTCTCATTTTTTCTTTTTTTTCCTCTTTTTTTTAAGTGTAGTATTTTCTCATAGCATTAGAATTTATAGGATGAGGCAGATCATTTTCATTCATCTCAGCCAATATCAACGTTCCACCTAAGAAAGCTTGTTTCACGACATATGACCCTTCCCAATTCAGAGTCCACTTTTTTCTATTATCATACTGGCTTGGAAAAACTCTTTTCAAGACCAACTCCCATTCTCGGAGGTAACGAGGTCGAACCTTTTTATCATAAGCCTTCATCATCCTTCTTTGATATAACTGACCATGGCATAGTGCTATCAATCTCTTTTTTCAATAAAATTTAATTGTTCATAGTGCTATCGAATCCATTCAACTTCTTTTAAAACCCTTAAGGATGGGATTTTTACTTTTACTAGTAGTACCACTTTCATCCCATAAACTAAAGAAAATAAGATTACCCTAATAGAGGTACGTGCCGACATCCTATAAGCATACAGTGCAAATGGTAACTTTTCATATCAATCTTTATAAGTTTTGATCATTTTTTCAAGAATTTTTTTTATATTCTTATTAGCTGCCTCAATTGTCCCATTCATTTTTGGACAGTATGGTGCTGAATTATGATGTTTGATCTTGTACTGGGCACATATTTTTGTATCATTTTACTATTCAGGTTCTTGGCATTATCCGAGATGATTCTCTCTAGAAGTCCATATTTACAAATAATCTCTTTCTTTATGAACTTGCAAACCATAGATTGTGTCACACTTCTAAATGATGCTACTTTCACCTATTTCGTGAAATAATCTATCATCACAAAAATAAACCTATGCCCATTAAAAGCTTTTAGGGTAACAGGATCAATGACATCCATGCCTCACATAGAGAATTGTTAGGGTGATGCCAAAACATGTAAAATAGATGGCAGAACATGAATCTTGTCAACATAAATCTGGCATTTGTGACATTTTCAAGCATAGTCAATACAGTCGCTCTTCATTGTCAACCAGTAGCACCCTACTCTCATGATCTATCTTGCCATCATATGTCCATTCGCATGTGCCCCACATATTTCATCATGCACCTTTTTAATAATTTTTTTAGCTCGATCTTATTTATGCATCTCAATAATACTTGATTATGACTCTTTTTGCATAAAACATTTCCATCCAAGAAGAAGCTCATAGTTAGTCTTCGAATGACTTTTTTATTGCTTTCAGTTGCTTGGATGGGGTATTACTGATTTTTAATATACTAAAAGATATCATAATACCAAAACTTTTCATCATCTTCCTCTTCTACATTAAAACAATGAGTTGGCACATCCTTGACATCTAACTTAATGGGTTAAATGTTGGTATTATTACTAATCTGAACCATTGCTGCCAAAGTAGTCAAGGCATCAGCAATCAAAATTTTTTTTTATGGCAAATAATCAAATTGGATATCTTCAAATTGCTTGATCAGCTCTAGGATATGCTTATGATATGGAATGTGTTTTGAATCTCTCATCTCATATTCTCTTTTCAATTGATATATAACTAGAGCTGAGTCTCCAAACACTTTTAATGCTTTAACTTTTCTATCTATAGCAGCTTGTTAACCTATGACATATGCCTCATATTTAGTGCTATTATTTGTGTAATTAAAATTCAACCTCGCTGTTATAAGATAGTATTGTTCTTTTGAAGAAATCAAAATTGCCCTAATTTCATGTCCTAAGGTATTGGTAGCTCCATCAAAATACATTTTTCAATACTTTCCTTCATCCTTTCTTTTTTCAGTTGGAAAAAAGTCATCAAATCTTCATAAAAAAATTTCAATCTCATTGGCTCATAATCTTTAACAGCACGATCTACGAGAAACTCAGCTATAACACTCTTTTTTATTACCTTCTGGCTTATATATATGATATCATACTCCGAGAGTATTACTTACCATCTAGTAATTTTTTTAGACAAAGAGGGTTTTTCGAAGATGTATTTAATTGGATTCAATTTTGCTATAAGCTAGATGGAATGATAGAGCATGTATTATTTAAGTCTTTTGGCAGTCCAAGCTAATACATAACATATTTTCTTTAAAAAAAAAATACTTGGACTCGTATTCTGTGAACTTCTTACTAAGGTAGTAAATAGCTCTTTCTTTTCAGCTAGATTCATCTTACTGTCCCAACACACATTCCATTAAATTCTTGCACACCATCAAATATAAAATTAAGGGTCTTCCTGAAACAGATAGCACTAATAATTAAGGATTTGATAAGTACTATTTAATTTTATCGAAAGTCATTTTGCATTCTTTATTCCATTCCTTAGGGTTATTCTTACGGAGAAGCTTAAACATGGGATCACACTTATAGATAAGCTAGGAAATAAACTGAAAAATGTAGTTCAATCTGACAAAATAACCTTAAACTTCTTTCGGTGTGCTTGAAGGTGATAAATTTTGAATGGCTCATATTTTATTTGAATTGACTTCAATCTCTCTTTCACTGACTACAAAGCCTAGCAACTTTCTTGACCTTACCCCGAAGGTGCATTTGGCTGGGTTTAACTTGAGTTGAAATTTCCTCAACCTCTCAAATAGCTTTCTGAGGTTGGTGACATGATCTTCGTTTTCTCGAGATTTTACTATCATATCATCCATATATACTTAATCTTTTTATGCATCATGTAATGAAAAAGCATCATCATGGCTCTTTGATACGTTACCTTAGCATTCTTTAAATCAAAGGGCATGACTTTATAGCAAAATGTTTCCCATATGGTCATGAAAGTGGTATTTTCCATGTCATCTTCAGCCATCTTTATTTAGTTATACCCTAAGAACCCATCCATAAAAGAGAACATTGAATGCTTTGTTATATTGTCCACCAATATGTCAATATGAGGTAAAAAAAAGTTATCTTTTGGGCTAGCCTTATTCAAATTGTGATAATCTACGCACATTTGCACCTTTCCATAGAAATTGGTACTATGTTGGTTATCTATTTTAGATACATGGTCACTTGTAAGAAGCCTACATTAAACTGCTTCATCACATCTTCTTTGATCTTTAATAGCATTTTAAGTTTCATTAGTCTCAATTTCTGTTAGACTAGTTTACATTTTGGTTTCAAGAGCAGTCTATACTCTACTATTTTTGTACTAAGCCTATGCATATCTTGATAAGATCAAGCAAATATATCTATGATTTCTCAAAGTAGATTTTTCAATTGTTGCCTATCTGCTGCTGAGAATGAAGTGCCAATTTAAACCTTTATCTTATTTTTTCCATCTCTTAAATTCACCAATTCAGTCGATTCTTAATGAGACTCAATTGGTTTACTTTCTTGCTCAATCAATCTCATTAGGTCTGGAAGAATAACATATTTTTCAGAATCATCTTCGTTATTAAGTGCATCAGTGTTAATTGATTTTTCAAAATTAATTCCTTGATCTTTATTATAATATTTTTTTATTCATTTAAGGACCTAAAATTGAATGAAATAGGATATGTTAACAAGATGTATTGGAGAAACGAAAAAAATGAAGACACTAAAAGAAATGAATGAAAATGCATTCTTTCTAATTTTTATTAAAATAATAATAGATAAATGGCTCAAACAAAAAAAAACCACCCTAAGACCTTGGGCATAAGCTATTGGGATGTACAATTACATTGAATTGGTCTTAAGAATAGCAAGTATTTTGATAATACTCCAATTGTTCAACTCATAATCTGGTAGACAAGGACGAACTCATGTTTCTTGCTCATACCCCTTTTCATCTCCAATTGCATTAATGGATAACTTAGCAAATGTCTTCCCCATGCTTAGCTCAAAATCTTTTTCTGCATCTGAGTACATGAATCTTTCAGGCCTAAAAGACTTGTAAAGGTGTGGGATGACCATTAACCTTGCTATCTTATTACTCTTTTCTTCTGATTTCTTAGTTTTCTACTTCATAGCTAAGACCTAGCCTTTTGGTGTTGTTCATTATTATCAAGAGCTCTTTTATCCTTTGTAAATTTTTGCCCAGCCCTACTATAAGATACCAACCCTTATTGATGACTTGGCTCATTACTATCTTTGAAAAAGGTTGGTTTTTAGGTCTTTCACCCAACGAATTGACTAATTCAAAAGACCGATAGGAGTTTTCCATTGCTTCCTTAGTAACTTCCACATATAGAGTATTTAATAGTTAGGTTACCAATATATCTTCTTCTTCAAACACTACCACTAACTGACATTTTACATTGAATTTGATCCTTTGGTGTAAGGTAGAGCGCAGCACTTACCATGTGAATCTATGGCCTTTCCAGTAAGCAACTATAAGATGAAGAGATATCCATTACTTAAAATTTTACATTGAAAGTGCATGGCCTAATTTGCAAAGACATCTCTATATCTCCTAAGACTTCTCACTTAGTCCTATCGAAAGCTCAAACAATATTTGGCTATCCTTCATATGTGAGTAATCAATAGGTAACCTTGCCAATGTTGACATAGGCATGACGTTAATAGTAGAGCTGTTATCGATGAAGACCTTGGCTATAATGTTGCTTTTACATTTAACAGTGATATGTAGAGCCTTGGTACTTTTCTTTCTCTTTAGAAGAATCTTATCATCACTAAATAATATGCAATTTGGCATGACCAGGTTTCCAACTAAGTGGTTCACATACTCAATAGACACATTATGTGCACATATGCCCAGTTCAACACCTTCAGCAAGGTATTTTAATGTGGTTTTGAATTTAATAGTAGTGATAATAATAAGATTTATGTCGACATCTTATTCAATTGTTCAACCATAGAATATTCACTATGTTTTATCAGTTTAAAAAATTCATAAGCTTTTTTTTCTGACACCAATTTTTGATGTTTTTTATCGAGCATTACTTTCGAATCATCTTGTTCTTCTCTTTCTTTGGTTTTTTCTTTTCTAGCCTTCTCTAGCATTTCTGGAGTGTAGCATCTTTTACTTCAGGTGATGCCCTATACACTAGTTATATTAGTAGCATCAGATTTAGAATCATTTTTCTCTTGCCCCTAGATTACTGTGTCATAATCATATTTCTATTGCATAGCTTTATTGCTCTTGTAAGGGAATTGAGTAGGGACTTTAAAGGTTATCGGCTTGGGAACATGCTTGTCTATGGTTGACTTTAGCTTATCCCTATAGTAAATTATTATCAACCTTAGAAATAGTTTTGATGGCTAGTTGATCATAGACACTTCAGCATTCTTTGAACCTTTCTATTTTTCATAAAATTCAATTTGATAAGTATTCATGAGCTTTTGCACCTTTTGACAAAATTGTTCACAGGTTTCAATAGAGTGGCCAGATTCCCCACTATGATACTTACAACTTTTGTCTGCTATATATACCCCATGATAAGTATATGGACTCACTAGCTGTATCATATCGGCTTTTCATAAAGCATCAAATAGCTGACTGAGAGGTGTCTTGATTTTTGTCACTTTTTTTTTAGTTGACACTCTTATTCCTCACTAAGCGTATTCACATTGTGGTTAGGCAAATGATTGCCACTAATGTTTGGTGCAGTTACCTCTCTTGTGTCAAAATTGATCATTCCATCTTTGATCAATCATTACACTTTATGCTTCAAGACAATGCAATTTTTAGTGGAATGGCTAGCAACCTCATAATGATAGTCATAATGGGCTATTGGATCATACCACTTAGGGTAAGGTGGCTTGAGTGGCTTTACCCGACTAGGAGCAATCAGGTGATTATTGTAAAACTTTTGATACAATTCTATATAAGTTATGAGAATTGGGTTGAATATGGGTTTTTTGTGAGTAGTTTGTTGCTCTCGTGAACAACCCATTGGGCTAGCTGGACGGGTTTAAATTCTTGGAGAAGGTTGAGTATTAGAAATGTATATGGCAGTCTGAGGTCTAAAAGGGGGTGGATAAGTCAAAGGGTAGGATGGTTGGGAGTTTGGTTGGTATTGGTAAGGAAAAGCATTATTCACATTAGAATAATATAGAGAATAACCTTGTGGTAGGTAAAGTTGATAACCCTGAACTATTGTCTATCAAAGCTCACAACTTGAGCTTCGGTCTCCTTCTTTTTTAGGGCTCTTTTAATGGATATTTCCTTTACTTCTAATTTGTCATTCTTGATGGCACTCTCAATGATTTCACCAGATATCACCATGTCGATGAAATTTTTTATTGCATTTCCTATCATTTTTTTCATAATAGAGAGATTTTAGAGTACCGATAAACAACATTGTAGTTTTTTTTTAGTTAGAGGAGGTTATACTTGAGAAGTTACATCCCTCCACCTTTAGGTATATTCTTTAAATGACTCATTTACCTTTTTTTCTATGTTTTACAAAGATAAATGATCAAGAGCCAAATCCATAATATGTCGATATTGACTAATGAAGTCACGGACCATATCGCTTCAAAAAATAGATACGAGTTTTGTCAAGCTGGACATACCACCTAATAACGGAGCCCGTAAGGCTATCTCGAAAGATATGCATTAGTAGCTTTTCATTATGGGTATGGGCTACCATCTTTTGATAGTACATGGTTATATAGGTCTTTGGGTACTTGTACCATTATATTTCTCAAACTCTGGTACTTTAAACTTAGGAAGAATAACAACATCTGGGACTAGACAAAGCCTAACAACATCTACAAAATCATAAAAGCTAATTTTTTTCACGGCCTTTAACCTCTTATCTAACATACTAATCTTTGAATCTTCAGATATTTGACTACTTTTGCTTTCTCCCTTTTTTTTTCCTTCAGATTATCTAAATGAGGAACTTGGATCGGTTCCACTGTCTTTTCAGTAAAGATAGGATTCACATAGCTATAGTAAGACCTCAGGTTAGAGGTTGATGACATTCTGAGATATATAGGATATATAAGTGGAACTTCTTGTATAGATTAGGTTTGAGGTGGACCAAAACCAGGTGAATATAAGAGGTCAGCCACATCTTGTGATGGATGGTCATATTGGCTAGTATTATCTTCTATTCCCTTCCTCTTATTTAATTTATTCAAGGCCTCTAGAATCTTGTTTAATTCTCCTTCAAGCTTCTCTTGGGCTTTCTCTATCCTCTCGAGATGGTTGAAATTTTTTTATTTCATTTGTTTAGCTCGGACTCTTGTGTTGTATTAATGAGTAGGGTTTTCGCTGGGTGAAGCTATCCTTGAAC
This sequence comes from Durio zibethinus, assembly GCF_047325235.1. Taxonomy (NCBI): domain Eukaryota; kingdom Viridiplantae; phylum Streptophyta; class Magnoliopsida; order Malvales; family Malvaceae; genus Durio; species Durio zibethinus. The sequence continues at coordinate 17,242,443 of NC_143176.1, forward strand.
CTTGAGTACCACAATTGTATGATTTTTAGAAATTATGTGCTATATGTTTGGATATGCAAATGCATGTATGAAATGTACTAATATTTACCATATCACCATTATTGATAAAAGAAATCTCCATCTGAAACACTATTTAATAAAATTTTAAAATTACACATAATAAAGTCAAAACAATGTTCTAAAGTCCTAAACATCATCATTTATTTCTAATGCCTCTTTATAAATTTTTGAGCTTACTGGTAATGATTTTATGCCTCATTAAGGAAATCAAGCAATTGTCACTTATGAGCTCTCACTAGTTGCACCACAGCCTTTAAATTTTTCACTTTTTTTCTATTTTTAATGCTTATCTGTAATAATGCATAACTAATTCAACAAATGCCTTAGATGTTTTTATTTTTTTGTGCATATATCTTTCTATAGCTCACTCTGTTTAGCTTGTCTCTTACATTCATCAAATAAGGCTTTTACTTGTGCTGTGCATTGATCCACTATCTCTTATAGCATCTGGCTATGTTTGTGTGCCCTAGCAGTGGTCTTTTGTCTTTTTTCCACCTTTGTTTTTAGTAATTCATTTTTTTTAAAAAGTCAGGCAAGTTCGGGTGTGACTAACGAATGTGTGATGTCTAGATCATTGAACAAGGCTTTTTATTGATCTTTTTACTCCGTGAGGCTTTGGATTTTTAATTCTTAAAGCTTCAAACTCTCTTCTATTTCTAACTTCAATCGTTTATTTTCTTGTTCCAGCTCATTTTTCTCAATTTAAAGTTTTCTTTTAGTCGTTTTCACTTTAAGCAAAAGATCTTGAAGAATGGGCCTTGGGGAATGGCTAAATGTTTATTCTTAAGGAAACACCATATCCTTACCCCTTATTGCATGCCATACACTATATTTTGGGGTGACATCATAAGTAAGCTTCTCTTAATTAACTTGGATGGTTTACTTCCATACTTTTTTTATCTTTTCAATCATCACATATGCCCTTTTATCAGTGAATGAAAATTCCCATTGGTTAAGCCCATAGGTTTCTGGAATGAATTGCTCACATCTAGATTATCTTCTTACCAAAGTTGAGACATAAGTAATAGCACCCCATAGGGCTAATAGAAACACCAGGGTTGATTTTCACAACTGTATAATACTGTGTCATGACGCATCCAAGGTACTCTTCATATTATCCTTTAACTATCAAGAGCTCGAAAGTAAGAAACCCATTCTTCTTTTGACTTTGCTTAAGGCCATGTGCTGTAACAAAACTCCTTGATTGAGATGCTAGAACGAAGGTATGGTCTGCAAAACTGGTTTTTTCACACTCAATGTGACTCTTCATCCATATATAAAGTAGCTGTAAGTGTCCACTAAACTGACTTTTACCATTTCTGTGATAAAAATTCAGAGAACGAATTATTTCTACTAAAATAGTTGGTGCGACATTGACTTAGTATGCTAACTAATCGACGAAGTCTATCACTGTGACATCAACATACCCGATGACTTTTAAGAAAATTATCAGTCCATGTAGAGCTATTGCCATTGCCACTAACCCCTGATAATCATCCAAATGCTCATGGATGAAGTCTCACAGAAAACTCCATGGTATAGCCTTACTTTCACCTTTTGTCTTGACACATGCATCAACTTGAGGCGAACTAAGTCCAAGCATTTGCACTAACTTTTTACGATAGTCCACTTTATTTGACCAATAGATCTTGTCCGAATTTGGCAAATTGAAGCTAATGATGACCATATATTCTTCAATTATAAGCACCATGTCTGATTCATTAAAAATGAAACACCTATATAAAGGATCCCAAAACTGAATGATGGCTCTAATTAGATTATTGTCCACATCCACTTGGAGTAGTGAAGCTATGTTTTCATATTTTTTCTCAAATACCTCTTACCTTATTGTACTCATTCATCCCCAAACACTACTTAGGTCAGCTAGATCATTTTATTGGAGATCAAGATGAACTTTTTCGAGTAGTGAAGAGATAAAACCCTCAGGCATGCAATCACCCTGTTTTATTTGATCTTCCTCTGACTTGATTTTTAATTGATGAGTAGATTCATAATGAACTGATGTAGAATTTGATTGCATTTGGTTTTTCATGGATGTAAGTGTGAGATCTGATTTATTAATAACTGATATATGACAAATATTTCCTATATGAGAATGAAATGATATGATAATGTTAAAACATAAGTATGAAAATGATGCATAGAATGAAATGATATGGACGTAATTCACAAAATCAAACAAGCAAAATGGTTAGATAAGCAATTGTTCCTTTTTGTGTCCTAATTTCAGGATATATCTATCAATGGATAGGAAGGGCTCTATCTTAGGGGTGGCCTCTTAAGTGTACACTACATACAAGGTTAGGTGATTTTAACCATTAAAGGTTCCCAAATTGTTTCATACATTATTGTCCATCACAGACTAGTAAGACAATCCAATCTTCGCCTATCACAGGCTACTAACGGAAAGAATTCAATTTAAATGAGAGTATTTCGCTAGCCATTACGGAAATTATCATCTCACGAAAGCATAGGTACTTTACTCCCTCCTAGAAGAGACGAAGCCCAGGTATACAACTCATGTAATGGAAATGCATGTGATAGTATGTGTGAAGGAACATATAATTGGCAACCCCATAAATCAAACAAGAAACAAAAAAGAAAAAATGTTAGTAACCAAATAATTATAATTTAAAACCATTAAATCAAAAGATAGGATAAATTCAAAAGTTTATGGCTTGACTCTCTATATGGTTATCCCCAACGGAGTTGTCAAACTGTCATAACATATAGATCCGAAAATCTATAGCTAGATTTAACAAAAGAAGTCACCATAAATCTTTTTTAACTAGGTGGGGTTGGCTACCTAATGAATTTATCTTTTTAAGAAACTCCTAAGCTTGACTAAAGGTTCCTAAAAGAATGGGTTTAGGTCTACTAATCAGAACAGAGTTTGAAAGTGCGATTACATATGAGAAATGTTATAGTACTCCCACATGCCCATCCAAAGGATAGTACCATTTTATTTTAAATTTATCATAGGGTCTTAATTCTAATGGTCTTAAAATTTTTATGTTGAAATATTGAAAATAATTCTTAAGACTTTCCATCAATCTAGTAGAATTTTTAAAAATATTTTCTTACCTCAAGAGTATTCAAGAATCTCATTTGTTTTCTTGAAAAGGTTTTGTCGTCAAAAAAAAAGTTTAATTATTTTTTTTATTAAAAATATATCTAATTATTCTACCATTTAGGCCAAATTAGAAATATTCTCTTTTGAATTTCTAAATTCTCCATCATTTGGGTCTATTTAGAAATTCTTTCTTTCTTTTTTTTTATTTTTTTGTTGGATTTCTAAATTTTCTACCATTTGGGTCAATTTAAAAAAAATTTTTTGGAATTTCTAAATTTTCACCATTTTGGCCTATTTAGATTTTTTTTTTTTTGTTTTCGGAAAGAAAATAATATGACGATTATTTTATTGAAATATCATTCAAATTTTTCTACCATTTGGGACAAATTTAAAGAAATTTCTTACCTAGAGATTTCTTAAGAATTCGCCATTTGAAATTTTTAAAAATCTCATCCTTAGATAATTATCAAATATTTTCAACCAAATTTAGAAAAGAATACAATTACCTTTATTGAAATTTCATCTAAATTATTTCACTATTTGAGACAAATTTAGAAAAAAATTCACACCTATATATTTATTAGAAAATTTACTATTTGAAATTTCTAAGAATCTCATCCCTAGGTAATTTGTATTTTTCCAAAATTTTATTAAAATTTTATTTTTTATTTTTTTGTATTTGAAAATAAATATTAATTATTGTTATTAAAACTTTATCTAAATTATTCTACCATTTGGGACAAATTCAAACAAAAATTTTCACCTAGGAATTTTATAAAAATTTACTATTTGAAATTTCTATAAATTCTATCATTGACTAATCAATATTTATTCTCAAATTTTATTTTATTTATTAATTTTTATTAAATCAAATCATGTAAAAATACTAAAAAAATAAACACATAAAAAAATAAATGAAAAAAATACCAAAAAAACGAAACGACTCGGCTTAGCAGCTGAAATTTAGCTCGGCTGAAGACAAAGACAACGACTCGAAAACATAGCTTAGGGGTGCAGCTCAGCTCAGCTTAGCTTAAATGGACAGGTTGAAATGCAGGTTAGTGAAATGGGTCGAGATTGGGTCGAGTTGGTTCGAATAGAAATGTGTGGATCTTGGGGTTTCTTAACGCTCAAAATGACGTCGTTTTGCAGTGGTATAAAAGGCTAAAATTCGATCTTTTCTTTGAATTTCTTCTCCCATTTCTCTCTCTTCCTTATTTTTCCTCTCTTTCTTTTTTTACCAATTCAAAATTCTGGTTGAAGCTTTTATCAAAAACTGAGAAAAACACATCGAAAACTGGAAAATATCATCAAAAATTTCAAGTTTTATCAGAAAATTCATCGGAATCTAGAATTTTTTCAAAAATTTTTCAAAAAACAATTACCAAAATTTCAAAAAAAATTCCTAAAATTCTAAAATTGCCGTAGCTTTTCTAAATACTTTTTCCTTGCTTTTGCTTTCTATTTTTTTATATGTTTTCCTCTATGTGTTTAAAGCTATATTTATAAGATCTCAAATCTGAGAATCTTAAACCAAATGAGATTTCAATCCATTGATTTTAACTTATAAGTTTTAATCCAATTTAAATTCCTTATACTCTTTCACATAAATTCAATATCTATTTTTTTAATTTTTCCCATTTTCTCTTTTTATTATATTTTATTTTTACTTAATAGAATCTTAATTTAGTAGATCTGGATAATTTGAGGTGTCTATACGAGATTATTGACGTGAAAATCATTTGAATGCTTACTTGCATGTCTTCAAATTTTAACAGTCAACTGTTTGGTTTATTTTTATGGTACAAGTTTATGCCAAGTAAGCACGTTTCTGTTTGGATGAAGCTTTCAAGGACTGGATTAAATTTTTTTTAAATGCCTTCTAGTTTCTTGCGCTGTCCTTTTTGAATAAAACTACTATATTGAAATTTTTATTTTCGTCCTTTTTATGGAAGAAAAAGGAATTTTATTTTTTATTCTTTTTGAAGTGGGTTTATAATTGTTCACTTTATTTATACTTAGCTAATATAGAAAATCAAAATTGATATATTTGATAAAACTTGTCGAATAGATCTTTTACACAAAAAATTTTAAATTTTTATTAAGTTTAACTCTTTTATATATTTTTTATTTCTTTGTATTATTGTTAATATTTATATATTTTTACAAATCTAATGACACATATATATCATATTATATACTATTTCTTTTCATTTTTTATTCTGTTTCTATCTCTAATACTATTATTTTTCTTTTGCATCTCATCAGATTTTAATACTCAATTTTATTCTAAAAAATACTAATCCAAATTATAAATCTTATGTGTTTTAGATTGATGCATTTTAGAATATTTTAATTTAAAAATTCTTCCAAATTTGAAATTGTTCTTCCAAGTGTACCCTTTATCCTCAAAAAGGCAAGGAGCAATAGGAGATGGACTACTAAGAAAAACCAAGCGTTTGGGGAGTCCTACATGGACCATGATGATTCGCACATAATCACTGTTAACTCTAAAATCAAATAAAGAGATGGTGCCCAACTTGGCTAATGGGAAGTCCTCCTAAATATAACATCTTTGATTATGATATTTTAATTATTATTATAGTGTTTAAAAAAAATAAACATGTTAAGCATACATATGCCTCCACTCAATAATTCACACTAAAACTTCAAAAAATTATGAAAACATATTTGTGGCTTTATGTTGGAAGATATATCCAACTTGAAACCTCGATTTTAAAAGTAATTAATAATTATAAAATGTGATTATCAACTTAATACTAAGAAAAGCAGTTTGGGACCATCCATTCATGGAATTCAATTCTCTGATGTAATTACGTACAAGATTCGATTTAAGTAAAATTATATTCAAATACATTAATAAATAATTCTATTCATAAATAACTTTTTTTTTAATTATTTTTACTTTCTCAAAAGAGGATGACAATTTTCAAAAAAATGATTTTATTTTTTACTGATCAATAAATTATTTTTTTTAACCAATCAATTTTAAACATTTAAAAATACAAAAATCATTTTTCGAAATAATTTTTTATGAAACAAACGCAGCTTAAGTGGGATTACCCAATGCATCAACATAAAGCTATCTTACCAAAGTATATGATAAAGTATTATGCTACCTCTTGCCTCTTTAAACACTAGGACCTCTTTTCTTATAAATATATTTGATAATGCATAGTATAATACTAGTTTTTAAAGAAAACCTTGGAAAGGAAAACACATACTTTGTCATTTTGTTTTTGTTTTTCTTTTTTTTTTTTGTGGGGGACTGACTATAAGTACTAAGTAGGAGAATTCTCCACGCAGTTTCCCATTCATTGGAATCATTGGATGGGATAGGGACTTACTCGTCTTTAATGTTCTTTTATTATCTTTGCATGAAATAACTATGGAATCATTTATATTTCTTTTCACAGAATACCTTCTCTTAATATAATTTAATAATAATTTCTTTATTCTACTTTTTTCCCACATTTATTTCATATATATTTCAGTAAAGAAAACCAGAAACAAGCAACAGGGCTAATTAAGAAACAGGATTCTCAAGTTTCCTGATGGAATTTGAGAACAGGCTTAAACTGTTGTCACTGGTCAGTATTATTTAATTGGATATTAGCTAATGGTAAATGAGCAATTTTCTCATTTATTCTTCCATATTATCACCGTTTTGTTCATTAATAATAGGTTTACATTTACTAAAACATTTGAGTAATTTTCTGGATGAAACAGTGGGACACCTGTCAAACTTTCATATGCATTCAGTAGCACCGTTGAGGATTTTAATGCAAAAGGGTGTTTCTACTTGAATCTGATACTGACACTTGTAATCTAACTTTGTTGGCAGCTTCATTGGGAATCAACCTTTTTCTGGGACACTGGGCCTACTTTGTATTATTGTGCTCTTTATTAGACTTGTCTCACCCTTCTGACCAGAGGAATGCATGCCTTCTAGACTGCACCACACACTAATGTTTCTCTCCGGTAAACCTACCAAATTGGTGGGTAAAGTGGTATGACCTTATTCTTGTTTAAGGTCTATTCCAGTCACAGTAATGTGGACAGATTTTTCTTCAAGAGTTAAATTTAGGTAGGTGGTGAGTTGATTGAGGTTTCAAAGATGAAATGCTGTATTAACTTTTCAACTCCAAATTCATTTTGACACTTCAGACGAATATGGTTTTGTAAGTTCAAAATTCTTGTTGAGATTTATGTGAAAGTAAGAGGACATTCATTTTTCTTACGGGCTTGTTTTGATTATTTGGCGTTGAGGTTTCAAAGAAGCCTACGAGGTTGGAAGCAGGGGGCTTCTTGAAGTTTACAGTGAAAAGGGACAGGTACAGCTTTTTCTCTGTGTTGTTGAGTTTGCAGAAACTTTTGTTCTGGCCGGTGCTAACTTGGTTGTATAAGTTTGATACATATACCTGCGACCTGATAAAAAATGCTTAAGTTAATAATATATATTTTTTATTTTACAAAAGAGGTCGCAGTTTAAGATATATAGACGAAGCAATTGCAGGGTCTGAGATTTCCTAGACAATAAGGGTGACAGCATGAACCAAGTAAGTTAAGGCCTGAGTTCAATAAACTTCTTTTCCCTTTTCCTTTTTGTGTTAAACATACTTAATTTCAAAGTTCCATGTAATTCTTTCTATTATCAGTTTAATCATTCTTATGGAAAATTGTAGACTATGTAGATAACTGACAAAGTGACGATGGTTATTTAATCAGTTCCAACTTTCTTTTCCCAGGTATTCAAGAATTTATCATTTATTAGGTGATAGAATCAAAGGATACAGGGCTCAGTTTGTGAGATTTTGTTTATATACAGTGTGATGCCATTGGCTTGACTAATTCTGCATCCTTTGGACAACTCTGTGACTCACCCCTATCAAAATGATGACTGAAGAAGATGATCCATATCCATATAGGGTCAAGATGAGACTTCCTATTTTTATTTTCTTCAAGGATGCCAGGTATGGTTCCCATATTTTGCTTTCCGTACATTTAGTTTGCTCGCAAGATAGGCAGTTCAGTAGTTTGATTAGCTTTTTAGGATTGAAAGTTTCATCTTTGTTATTGCAGTTGCACAATTGGATGAAAAAACAGAAAGTTGAAATTCATACTATTTTGCAATTTCAAAACAACTATTATAGAAAAATAAAAAAATGAAAGAAAATGTTGTTTCCAGTATCATATCTTAAATTATACTCGTATCAAAGTTCGGTTACTTCAATTGTCCAAAAAGAATATACCAAGGTCAATCCTTTGCTATGCTCTAGTGAACAACGTGGTTTTTGAAGACCTATAAATTTATTGTTCTTTACGAAAATTTTCCCTTAAGAGATATGTATAGGATATAATGTCTGATTTTGCAATTATATGGGCAGACATGTTTTTAAACTGGACGAACTTGGATCAGAGATAGCACAAATTGCATTGCCTGCAGCACTGGCTTTGACAGCTGACCCTATCGCTTCTCTCGTTGATACAGCATTCATTGGCCAAATAGGTAATTTTCTTTGCCCTTTATGTCTGATCATGCAGGAGCTGAGGGATGGAGAGGGGTGGGGGGGAGGGGGGTTCTCCATTCTGAGCCTTCATTTTGGGAAGAAAAATATGGCTTGAGCTTTATATTTGGTACATCATTTTGAAGGCTTATTGTTCTTGTTAAAGGCTTCTTGTCTTCTGGAAAGACTTACCTAGTTTTCTTGATCCATTTAGGTCCTGTGGAACTAGCTGCTGTAGGAGTTTCTATTGCCTTGTTCAATCAAGTCTCAAGAATTGCAATATTCCCACTTGTTAGCATCACGACCTCTTTTGTTGCGGAGGAAGATACAATTAGAAGAGTGAGCTCCGAAGCACAAGAAAGCGAATACTTGGAAACAGTTTCATGTTTAAATACTGAAAATAAAGAGTTTATACCACAAAAAGGTATGGCATCCAACCATGATTCATCACCTCTTTCTCTCTGTCTTCTTTTACCAAATGAAAGATCAAGTTGAATGGAATCGTTAGTTCTGATCAGATATCAGTTTTGACTATAACCCTTTTACCTTAAATTGGTTCATCCACAAAACTCTCTACAATTTGAATAGGTGATTCTTAGTTCTCTCTTTATTCTGATCTTCAGAATCTAACGAGGGTGCATACCAGCCTAAAACACTAGGAAACCGTTTTGATATTGCTAAATTCGAGCCCAAAAGAAGGCATATCCCATCGGCTTCATCAGCTTTGGTTATTGGTGGAATCCTTGGTCTCCTCCAAGCCATATTCCTGATTTCTGGAGTAAAACCTCTGTTGAACTTCATGGGAGTCAATTCAGTAAGTACTCAGAGTGAGAGAACAGGAAGAGGCACTTTAACCTCTAGTTGCTTTCGATTTTTCTTGGTTTTTTCCCATTAGGTTGAATGCCTTAATCTACCTGCAATAGTAGTGACAGCAGATGTCTATTTTTGTGTAGGATTCACCCATGCTAAACCCTGCACGGCAATACTTGACATTGAGGTCTCTAGGTGCTCCTGCAGTTCTTCTCTCTTTAGCCATGCAAGGGGTCTTTCGAGGATTAAAAGATACAAAAACTCCTTTATATGCTACTGGTATATATCCCATCAAAAGTACTTCGGAATATGGTTCTGATCGTTTTTAACACACCAAGAAACAGAAAAGCTTTTTCTGCTCTTTTCTGGTCTACCGACTATTTTAATTTGTTCTCATCCGTTTGATCTAAACTCAGTGGCAGGAGATGCAACAAAAATAATATTGGACCCAATATTCATGTTTGTTTTCCGTATGGGGGTCAGTGGTGCGGCCATTGCCCATATTATATCTCAGTAAGTATATCCAATCACTGTCCAATATATATATTCATCACGCTATAAACATTCAATTATTTTGACTTAATAAATTTTTTTTCTTTTAACTTCTATTGGTGATTGCAGGTACCTCATTTTAATTATACTCTTGTGGAAGTTAATGAGTCAAGTTGACCTCATACCTCCTAGTATAAAACATCTACAGTTTGGTAGATTTCTTAAGAATGGTAATTTTTAATTTGACTTGTACAAATTCTCAAATATCAACAGTCTTAGGTTATTTTGCAAATTGGAATTTAATCTATCTATGCATGTGTGCGTGCATGTGGAATTGTCCGAGAATCAGACAGTATTAATGTTCATTTCGCTGCTATGAGCATCACGAGGGAGTTTGGTGAAAAAGAGTAATTTACATCCTTAATTATATCCCATATGCATAAGTAGTTGGGTGTAACAAGTTATTTTTACTTGTCTAAGACTTATGAGCATTTAATCTGTATCAGCATATCTTAGTTGATCAACTAATCCTCCTTATTCTTGTGTCTGAACCAGGTTTTCTATTGTTAATAAGGGTTATGGCTGTTACATTCTGTATCACTCTTTCCGCATCAATGGCCGCGAGGCAGGGATCAACATCCATGGCTGCATTTCAAGTGTGTTTGCAAGTTTGGTTGGCGACATCTCTTCTGGCTGATGGATTGGCTGTTGCTGGACAGGTTACAAAATACTTTTACGTTTAGCTACTGCACCCCTCCGGCCATGATTTTAAATTCTTATCTTCTCAAATCATCAACAGTGGCAGTATGTTAATTTAAAGAAATTACTTTCTCTGGCCAGATGTAATTAAATTCTCTTTTTCAATAGTAAAAGACTACGAAAACGAAAAGCAAAGAATACTTTCAATATTTAGCAGATTGTTTTGATTGAATTGTTTTCCATTCTTTCAGGCAATGCTGGCAAGCGCATTTGCAAAAAAGGACTATGAAAAGGCGACGGCCACTGCATCACGAGTATTGCAGGTGCTGTTCGTACGCCATAAAGATCAAGTGTCATTTCACATGACATGATTTCCTCTTAAAGTCATCGTATATTTCTTGCAGCTAGGATTGGTTCTTGGATTCATACTTGCAGTCATACTTGGAGGTGGACTGAATTTTGGAGCAAAATTATTTACAAAAGATGTCAATGTCCTCCACCTCATTGGTACAGGCATTCCAGTATGTCCGATTTTCAGCATACAAGAAAGGATACATAATGACTTTCAACCTGTTTAAAACCCAATGACAACTAGAATTAATCTTTTTTTTTTCCCTCTCTTTCAGTTTGTTGCAGCTACTCAACCCATTAATTCTTTGGCATTTGTTTTTGATGGCATCAACTTTGGAGCATCTGACTTCGCATATTCTGCCTTCTCCTTGGCAAGTCTGACTGCTTCTTAACATCATTTTTGGTACTGTTTATGCATTCACTGCTTTGCACTAGAAAGTAGGCATACGCATATTTATCCGTCTTTTTGAGGTAAGATTAAAAAAAAAATTCTAAATTTCACTTAAGGGAAATATTTCTAAAAATTAAACCTAATAATTTAAAACATGACATGAAAAATACAAAAAATATACAAAGGTGATATCGTTTAAAATTTTAATAAAAATTATATATGAGTCTAACAAAAAAATGTATTTTATTTTTTACTAGTCGACACAAATTATTATACACAATTTTCATATAAAATACGATTCGAATATATAAATTGCCTGCTTTATACAATAAGATTAATATACAAATTGTAAGGTTATAATGAAAACAAGAAGAGGATGGGTTTGGTAGAAAAGTTTTCCAACAAGTTAAGAGTTTGTTCCTGATTTCTCTTATTCTTATGAAACATTAATGAGGGAGCATAATCATCCCAATTGCCATTTTAGCAAAAGAAACTAATACTTGATAAACATTCCTCATTTTAACAGGTTGTTGTAGCTATTGTAAGCATTATATGTTTGTGTATTCTCGCCACCAGTCATGGATTCATTGGACTCTGGATAGCTCTAACCATATATATGAGTCTTCGAGCTTTTGCCGGATTTTGGAGGTAATTTTTCCTTTTGACCACGACTTTACTATGTTCGTATTCTCTTCATTTCTTTCTTTTCTTATGCCTGAAGGTAGGTTAAGAGTCTCAGCAACAATGCTTTCTCTCTTAATTGTTGAATATAAGGAGAATCCAAAAAATAAATCATCTGATGTATATGCAGGATAGGGAATGGAAGAGGGCCTTGGAAGTTTCTCAGAGGCCGAATGTAGCTTGCATTTTGGGTTTTGACTCTTATGTGAAGCTGCATTCTTGACTCTTCTTTCCATAATTTTCTTATCATGGAAACAATGTTCACTAAATTTGCTTTGTAAATGAAAAGAAAAAAAAATCCATGTTCTGACGCTGAGAAGCATTGAAGTATGTATAGCAAATAAAAGTTGAAGACGCATTCCTAGGAATTTTTTTGTCCTACTTTCTTTTGTCAAAACAAAACACCATGACATGGTAAATGGTAAGACGAATCTCTGCCTATAAGGAATATGACAATTAAAAATGAAATTAGGTTTTTTTTTGTTTGCCAAAGAATAATGAAACTAGTTTAAATGCAACTTTTTTTTTCATTTTTATTTAAAAATACATTTTGATGGATCAATTTTTTAAAATATGCAATTTTAAACGCAAAATATGTATTTTTAAATGATAAAATATATGAATATAAACTAATTATATTGTAAGTAGTATTACATCTTAATTATTTCTCTTTTAAAATCAATTATTATATTTTTTATCCTTTTCTTTTTTTTAAACAATTTTTCAAAAAATAAAAATAAACAAAAAAACACCAATTAAACATAATTTTATTTATATATTTTTTAACATTACGGGTACATATGCTCTAAATCATTTCCCATAAAATAGATTTTATTTTATTTTCCTTTTTTGCAATCCCAAGAGCTCACTTTTTTTTTTCTTTAAACTGTCGATGATTTGAAAATAAGAAGGATAAGTGATAAGAGAAAATTATACCTATTTGTGTTATATTTTATATTAAAATTATGTCTTATAATTATTTGTATCAATATAAAAAATATAAAATATAAATATTTATATTTATTAAATTTATATATAATTTTTATTAAAATTTTAATCTATGTTATTTTAATTTTTTTATTATAATATCATATTGTATTTTAAATAGCCAAATTTTGCTATGCAAAATGTTAACTTTTTATTTTTAATATTTCAATCCTCTCACTAACTTTTACAAAAAATCAACTTAGATTTTAATCATTGACGTAAAGAAATCAAGATTAGGTTTACTGCGATATTTACCACTTGCGTGGATGAATTTAATATAATAAATATATAAATTCTTTAGGTGGAGATGACTCTTTAGGGGTAAACATCAATGAAGTCATCTCCCAATTTAAGAAGGATTTTATCACAAACTTGGGGAGGCTTGAGTAAGTTACATGTCCTCCACGTGACATGGGAGATCTTGCTCATGTATTTGAGTGGCAACCCTACTCTTGGCTCGTGCAATCCTTGCATGCCACAAGCTCTTTCTCCTTCCCAAATTTTCTAATCTTTCTGCCTATTTCTCTTTCTTCATTCTCAGTAGTTCAAGAACAAGTATAGAATGAAATATAAAGGAAAAAAATTAAAAAAAAAAAAAAAACTGTCGTCAGTTTATCTATCGATAAAGGTCTCACACATTTCCCTACTATAAAAAGTCAGAATTAGAACTCCACCAAGTGGATCTTTCTAATATTCTAAAGTGAAAAAATTGATACATATTGAACTATTAATTATTATCTTTCAAATGTCAGTCATTTGCTCCATTATTTTTTTTAGTACAAAAGATGTCATAACACGAAAATTAAAAAAAAAATTGTAGATATTAAGATTTGACATTTAAATTTGTTTGATCTAAATAAACCAACTTAATTAAATCTCAATTCTATGTGCTCCACTATTTTAAATATTATCAATTTGTTTTTTTCAAACAATTTTTAAGTTATTTTTTTCATGTCCTTCGTTTACAATATAATTTATTAAGTACTGATTAGATTTACAGACATGCATATACATATTGTCAAATACAATCTTGAAATGAAGTTATTAAAATGGTGGAGTTTCATTTTCTTATTATAATGTTTATAATAAATACGCTTAAAAGATCAATTTTTAAAATCCTCCATGTATTAAACAAATTAATAGGTGTTGAGGTAGTTTGTATATATACATGTTATGATCATTTCAGTTTCTTAAGAAAAATTGTACCAATCCAATATGTGTGCCTTAGTCAATCCAATAGGCTATGACCACAACTATATGTATGGAGGCAACGAAAGTATAGAATCATTCCTTCAATTTCCTCTACCACAAGAAGAAATTCTACTTGATTCTCAATCTCCATCTATCAATAAAACCAGTTTTGATCCCTGCGTGGTTAAGAAGCTTAACCACAATGCTAGTGAACGCGACAGGCGAAAGAAGGTCAACACATTGTATTCATCCCTCCGTTCATTGCTTCCAGCTTCAGATCAGATGGTACTGATTCATTATAATTTCATGATCAGTATATGATTTATCCAAAAACCCTCTTTGATGATATCAAATACGAAACCCACATTTATTCATTTGTTGTAATTAATTTGTTGATGCAGAAGAAGTTAAGCTTTCCAGCCACAGTTTCACATGCAATGAAATACATACCAGAATTGCAAGAGCAAGTTGAAAGATTAGCCGAGAAAAAAGAAGAGCTTTTGTTAAGGATTTCTCAGGAAGGGGGTCTTAAAAGAAAAAGCAGAATTGGAAGATGTTTAAATGCTACTGCTTCTATTTCCATAAATCGGTTACGCACTGATAGTGATGAAGTTGCAATTCAGATATCAATGGAAAAAGTAGTTCACAACAAGACTCAGTTAGCTGAGATGTTGCATTACTTGGAGCAACAAGGATTCCTCCTACTAAATGCTACTTCCTTTGAGTCATTTGGGGGAATGGTCTTCTATAATATTCACCTTCAGGTGCATGAATAAAATATATATAACTTAATTCCTTCATTATTTTTCTCATCATTTAACTAGTTTTGGTGACTGTGTTGGATATATTGTGCAGCTGGAAACAACCTACGAACTGGAATCAGATCATGACACTTTGAGTGAGAAGCTTTTGACATTTTGTGTTAGCAAGGAAGAGTTTATAATTAATTAGTCTTATTCTTAGTTATAGGCCCCAACAAAGTGTAAAACTTTTTATAAAATTGAAGGGCATGTTGTTGTTGCTTTATAATATATATATGAGTTCATACTATGAAAATAAGAGAAAGCTGAGATTTCAACTTTAATTTTATTGTATGTCATTTTTTTTTTAAATAATTGTATCAATAAACAGAATTAAAAATTTCAGTTTCACGTCATTGTCTCTTTCATCTCAATGGTGGTAAAAGGATCAAAGTGCTTTTGTCTATAATTTTAAAGGCATGAAATCCAATTTTCTTATTTCATTATTCATGGAAATTGAAAATAAATAAAGAAATTATAATTTTTAAATTATAATTTAAATTAATTTTGTAAAAATGAAATAATTTATAATAATAGAATAATATTTAATTTACTAATAGATAAAAATGAAAAATACTATAAATTACATTAATTTATTAAAAATATTTTTACTTTTTTCTTCTTTATTAAAAATTAAAAGAAAAATAAATAATAATATTTATTATAATTTAAATTAATTTCTTAAAATTTAAATAATTTATAAAATAAAAAAATTTATTTACATTAATTTTATAAAAAATTCTTTTTCTTTTTTTCTTTCTTTCTTTCCTCCCCATAGTTCCCACTAATTAGTGTCCAAACAGCAAGGGAAAGGTGAAATCTAGTCCTTCAACGCCTCTGAGACGACCTTTGTGAGGTCAAATCTAGCATAAAAAGGGCCTAGATTGGGCTCCTCCAATTTGGTGCAAAGGGCCAGATTCGACCTCTCTAAAACCCGACCGACACTATGAAGGGTTGCTCGACCCTGCATAAGGCCCAATTACCAGATGAGAACCCAATTCATCCCTCATTCAGCGACAGCATCCTTTTCTCTCTTTTTTTTTTTTTTTTTTTCTAAAATAGCTATTTGCTCTCTCTTTACATTTTTTAAAAAGTATTTTAACTATAAAAAATAGCATTTAAACTAATATAAAATGTTTTAAAATAAATTTAGGATAATACCCTTCACGTTCTAAACAAAATTAGAGATTTTTTCATATTTTCAATGTGTTTGATAAACGATTTTTAAAAATCACTTAATGAAAGATTTCAATAAAGAAGTATTGAAAATGCTATATAGCTTTTAGCTTAATGTATTAAATCAATTTTATTTTAAAAAATTGTTAATTAATTGCACTAATTTCATATTCTTTCCTTTTAATAATTGATTCTTTCCTTTTTAACCTTTATCAATTGAAAATAATTATATATATATATCTCATTTTTTATAAAATATTAATAAAAATTTTACTAGATATTTTAATTTTCAGCGACATATTAAAAATTTTTTTGTTATAAATTCAGTATCTAAAATTTTTATATTTTAGTACTTAATTTTTTTTAGTAATGTTGAATTTGTTCAATATTGAATTTTTAACATCAATTTACACGTGACACCAGTTGACAGTTAACCATAAAGTTAACTAACAAATTGACGAAA
Source organism: Durio zibethinus (assembly GCF_047325235.1). Classification (NCBI taxonomy): domain Eukaryota; kingdom Viridiplantae; phylum Streptophyta; class Magnoliopsida; order Malvales; family Malvaceae; genus Durio; species Durio zibethinus. The sequence goes on from NC_143176.1 coordinate 17,259,166, forward strand.
AGATTGATTCATTATAATTCTTAATAATTAGGATTAACAAGTTATTTTTTAAGGTAAAAAGGTAAAAAAAAATCTTCAAACAAAAATTTAATAATAATTTAAATTTATGACATTTTATTACAATTAATTAAGTACCGAATTTTTTATTTCAAATTATTTAAACCTTTATATATATATATATATTTTTTTTTTTTTTACTTAATTGAACCCTTTAATATCAATTTTTATTTTAATTGAATTTTTTATTAGACAAAAATTAAAGTCAAAGATTTGTTAATTTTTGTTTAATAAAAGCTTAATTGATAAATAAAGATATTAAGAGCTTAATTAATTCTAATAAATTAATAAAAATTTGAATAATTATTGAATTTTTATTTGAGAGTTTTTTTTTTTATCTTTTAGTTTTCTTTTCTTTTCTTTTTTTTTTTTTTAAGTTTAGAAACCAATTGATAGTTGAAATAATGTTTGCTTGCAAACATTTCAAATGTCCTTGTCTGTATTTTAGCGTTCTGACAAATAACTTAATGAGACAAAGGGGAAATATATATATATATATATATATATATATATATATATATATATATTCTCTGCAAAAATTAGTAGATTGAAAATAAAGATAAAGATTTTTAAAAAAATACACTAATCCTAATAATTAAAATAAGATATATCAAATCTCTAATTAATTAGTTCAAAAAATTAGGAGTATATCAAATCTTTACTCTTTCATTCTTTTTCTCTAGCTTTTTTCAAATTTGAATCATTTAGCATGTCTTCCAAAATACATTTAGTTTTGCATTTATATACTTTTTTTGTAATATGTTCAAAAATTTTTTTAGGTCAAGTTTTGTTTAGATTTTTTCTGAAGGTTTTAAGTGTTTCCTCTCTATATAAACTTAATGCTTTTAAATTTTTATTTTTAAGATACTCTTAAAAAAGATTAAAAATTTTTTGGAAAAAAAAACCCTTTCTTTAGATTACTTAAATTTCATGGAAAAATAATCAAGAACCAAAGGAAGAACTGAAGAAGAGGTAGTCTAAAATTTAAACTCTAAAAAACATCATCTTAAAATTTATCTCTTCAAAGATTAGGGTATGGGAATATTTCATATAATTCATCAAGTTTCTTTATATATATATATATATATATATATATATTGCTCAAATTATTATAACCGTTTTTATACTTAACGAAATTTAAAATTTATTTCCTTTATTATAATTCATAGAAATATAATTTTTGATTTGATAATTTTAGTATAATCATTAACACTATTAAATTTTTATCATTAAAAATGTTGTTGTAATTGTTAATTTGATGATATAGTTATTGATATTGTATTGACTTTGTTGATATAACGTTGATTTTGTTGACATGATAATATGAATAAATAAAATCAATTGTTAAATAATATAAATAACTTATGTATTCATATTAAATTTAAATTTTAGTCATTCAATTATAATTTATAAAATTCTCGTTCTCATACAAATTAAATTTAATAATATTTATTCAATTACTAATATAGTTAATTACACTTTTTTAACTCTATTGAAGTAAACGTTATCTTTTAAGAAAAACATCTGAAAATTTAAAATTTTCAAAAAATAAAAAATAATTTTTTAGGCTTTTTTGAATTTTTTAAAAAACATTAAATTTAACTTTTTGTTTTTTTTTTAATCATATTTTTGGATTTTATTTTAACAATTGGATTCCAATTTTCTAAAAATCAAAATTTTGAATTAATTTAGAATTTTATCTGATTCTAAAAATATTAATTTTATTTTTTTCAATAATTTATTTTTTAAATATAATATTCTTGAATTTTTTGAAAAATTAGATTTCATTTTTAAAAAATAATTTTTATATTTTTCAAATTTTTACCAATATTTTTTAAATACTATTTTTGAATTTTTTTAATAAAATCACAATTTTTTAAATATTAATCTAATTTTTTTATATATTTGAAATTTCTTAGGGAATTTTTAGATTTTTTAAAAATATTCAAAATAAAAATTTTCCAATTTTTTAATTTTTAAAAAATCATTTAAAAAGTAAATATTTTGGTATATAAAAAGTTTAAATTTGAAAAATACAAAAAAATGGAAACAATGAATTTTTAAAAAATTAAATATTGAAAAAAATATTAAATTTAGTATTTTAAAAAATAAAAAAATAAAAAATTTAAATTTTGTTTTAAAAAATAAATTTTGATTGTATTAAAAATTTCAAAAAATATGATCTTTTTAAAAGATTAAAGTATTGGAAAATTCATGTTTAATATTTTTAAAAGTTGATAAAGTCTATAAATTAATTTTTTTTTTTAAATTGAAATCTATTTTTTTAAAAAATAAGTTTAGTATTTCTAAAAAATAAGAAAAAAATTTATTAATAGTTTATAATTTTGAATTTTTTATATCAAAACCTTATTTTTTAAAAAAGAAAAGAAATATTATTTTTTAAAAAAATAAATATTGAAAAAAAGTTAAATTTGATGCTTTAAAAAAATCCAAAAAGCCTAAAATATCATATTTTTTCTACTCTTTTATCATTTTTCATTTTTTTGAATTTTTTAAGACTTTTAATTTTCAAATATTTTTCTAAAAAGATAACGGTTAACGGAATGTAATTAATTGAATTAGTGATTAGATCAACATTATCAAATTTAACTTGTACGAAACAAGGTTTTTATAAATATATACTAAATGATTAAAATTCAAATTTTATACAAGTATAAAAAATATTTACATAAATTAACAATTGATTTCATTTATTCAAATTACCATATCAATAAAATTAATGCCACATTAGCATGATCAAAACCTATGGCATTGAATCAATAACTAAGTTAATATTTTTATAAGCAAATATTTAATGAGATTAGTAATTGGAATAAAATTATCAAATTAAAAATAATATGAAAATTCTATTTTTATGAATTATAAAAAATTAATTAAATTTCAAATTTTGTTATACTACAGAGACTATTATAAGAATTTGACCACGTTGTTAAGATTGGATCTATAATCAATAGTAGATTTGAACTATAATCAATAGTCTACGTTATTGTTGGCTATAATTCATCGAGTTGATATAAGCATAATTTTCTAAAATGTTAACCAGAACTGGTCAAGACATGCTTAAAACTCTATTTTAAAGGTTTTGGATTCGAATATTTAAGACGTGAATGACGAGAAAAAAAGAACAATTTTAGGCAAACCATTAAGATCAATCCCTTCATGAGTGAGCAAGTTGTCCTACGATGAGGATTAAGGAGTCCCCACAATGATGTGAATTGGAAGACATCATGTTTGAACTCTACATGGTACCTGAAATGCCCATTGTCCAAAATGTGGATTCTATTTCTATATCACATCTCTCTTCTTTGGTCAATATTTTACACCACAAAAATACTTTCCACCTTCCCATCAATAATCCCCACCTAAAAGAGATCAACCTCATCATCCATTTCCCAAGATCTAGGCTTTACTTATAGGAACGATGGAAAAGGACGACGAAAAACAATTTATTAATTTAATGATTAAGCTACAAAGTAGGAAAATGATTTTGAATTTTAATTATTAGATTAATAAATTTTTTATCTTTTTTATCAGACAAAGCCTTAATGTAACAAAAAATGGAGAAACAAACAAGCCAAAGGAATGAGAGAGAGAGAGATTAGGAGAGGAACCAAAAATTGACATTGAAAAAGAAATCTATATAAGCAGAAACAACAAATTCAAATATAATAAAAAAAAAATTGGGATGGCAAACTTCATCTCAAGGAATGTATAACTTATTCTACCGAAAAAAGAAGTTATAAGAAAATTTAGGAGAGAAAATTGCCTGACTCGGGCTGGTCATTTGCAAGAAACTCAAGACAGATATTCTCACCGCCTTCTTGACTTGTTCTGTAATGACTATATAAATTTGGGACCAATATCTACTCCTTTCTCTGTACATTGTCTTCCTCTTTCTTGTTAATTCCCACATCACCAGCCAACCAAATAATAAACAATTCAGTTTTAATAATCCAGCTTGCCAAAAACGATAATGATTTCGCTAAGCCATAATCTTATCAATCTGCAACTGTTCATGCCATGCTAGAAAAATTGCATTATCACTGAGTTCACTAGAGGAGTTAGAATTAGAACCCTCAACAGAAACCGTCATGCTTGCAGCTGCAGCTGTGGTCTGAACAGATGGAGATTGCTTCACCAGTGATTGAGCCCATGAAACTGCAGGCTCCACACCATGAGTCCTAGTAGAACATGAGTTACGAAACTGACCTAGTTCATCTTCTTGTACTGGCCAATCTAATTTATCATTGGGAGTCTCCCTTTTTGACCAGGAATTTACAGGGGAACCAACAACATCTTTTGGTTCAAGATCATCTGAGAGCTTATATCCAAGTTCCCGTGAGCTTAAGCTGCGAAATGATTGATGCTGCTTCTCAATATCTGCAAAAGCAGATAATTGGGAGTTCAATGGGGACAAAGGCTCCACATTCCAAGGTAAAATTCTTTCTGACAAGGAAGCATCAAATGCAGACTGGAAGAGAAGGTGATCATTCTTTGGAGAGAAGATGTTTGTCTTCATTGGAGATAACACCCTTTGTTGTTGGTGTAGCTGATTCAGAAGCACAGATTTATGTGCAGAAGATAATATAGGCATAGCAGTCACTTGATCAAGACATCGAGGAGAAGAGACCCCATTAGAGAAAATCCCATCAAGTAGATGCTGTGGCTGATACATTTCAAAATCCTGTGACATATTAAGCTCCATGGTTGGCATGTCTCCTGCATTGAGGGAAGACCTCAAACGGCTTGCTTGAATATTACTGCCAGGCAGATGCAAAGTTGGAATGTGTTGTTGAGGCCAACCTATCGGAGCTTGAGTAATAACACTAGCAGAAGGCGAAATGGTTGGAGAAAATGGAGACATTGACACTGCAGACAACAATGAGGGAGAACCTGGCAAAAAGTTCATGACCGCAGTCTTATCCATTGTACTGACAGAAGAGGCAGTGGATTGAGGAGACTGAATGCCAGATCCAGAGGACACGTAAAGTGGTCGCAATTCCTCAGGTCTATGGGCAAAGAAGCATACACGACGATTGCAAGTTGTGCCATCCTTGCAGAGTCGGGTTCTGTACTGGGCAGGGTGCAGCCAGGATTCAAAAACACCATGAGCATATTCACATAAATCTCCACGCTTACAGGTCCCTTTACGAAAATCAGGGCATGGCACACCACAGTAATGAAACTTTCTTGGGTCTCTTCTTCGAGCATTTTCACCCGGATGAACAAAAGGACACTCTGTCCAATCATGGGAATAAGCCCGGGAACAAGGCCGGATCTTAAATGAGAACATGCGGAACTCATCAGTGCCGTAAATGCTGCTTTTAATATCAGGAATAGATGGATCAACTGGATATTCCTTCCTCTCTGGAGCAGAAGAAACAGTATTATCAGTGGGCTTACATGTGACTACAGATATATTTGCATCTGATACGAGAGATGAGAAACCACTATCCAGAGAAGATGAAGGGGATGATGATGAACCAGATCTGAAATTAACAGCTGACTCCTGCACATCCTCAAGACAAACAGGACCGTCACTATTTAAGAGTTCTTCAAGGGCTACTTTTATCTGGGGCATATTCCAAGGAGCAGCAATAACATCAAAGGGGCGATGTCCATTGGCATCAATGACACAAGGATCAGCACCAGCATGTAAAAGCAACCTAACAACCTCCACAGCTCTAACAGATCCACCAGAAGCAGCACAGTGAAGAGCAGTACTCTTATCTGGGCCACAGAAAAGATTCACATCTACCTCTGATAGAGAAAGAATTAACTTCACAAATTCAACACTACCATATTTAGCAGCAATCATTAATGGAGTTCTATGCTCCACGACTATATGTTTCGAACACTTCTGGCGACCATACCAAAGTCCAACCTCACCAACCAAAGAAACATCACATGTAGTCAAAGATCTCCGAAAACCCTCAACATCATTATCAGCAGCAAACTCAAGCAAAACAGAGAACGAATATTCACTACCTACCACTCCAGTCAGACAATCCATTGTTTCCGTTTCCTCAGACGAGGATGGAATAGTAGCCTTAGTACTTAACTGTTCTAGACTGCCGCACATGCTTCGATCAAATTGATCAGTAAACAATCTGAAAAGAATAAAACCCATGAAAAAAAAAAAAAAAACAAGAACAAGCAATTAGCAATGAATACTATTTAAAATCAGCAAGAAGTCCAGATAATAGTTTTCTGGCATCAATGCAACTACAAAAGGTATACAATAGGATAAAACGAAAAATTAAAAGAAACTCCAGAAGAAAATTACTTCAAGTTATTATTGAAACAGAAAAAAAAAAATTGTAGACTAACCTGGATTTAGAAAGAAAAGTTAACATTGAAGATAAGGGACTTAGGTGTATATATATAGGAAAAGAAGAATCAAATAAGCAAAATAGGGAAAATAATTTTTTCCCGGAAATTTTGATTTGCTAATAAGGAAAGCTTTGGACTAACCTAAACATGCCGTATATTTCGGGTCAAAAATCACCAAAAAAAAAAGGAAAAAGAAAATCTCCTATTGAAAAAATTCCAACCTTTTAGCAATAAAATCAAGACTAGAATTTTCAAGACTTAACTAAGAAGAAAGAAAAAAGATAAATTTTATATTCTAAAAGTAATTCTTAAAAAATAAAACTTCTAGAAATTGTACATATAAATATGAAATTTTCATGGACAAGAAAATCAATGTGTTGATTAGCGAAAAAGAATATAAAATGTTGAAAGGAGAATCCAAATGTTATAAAAATTAATAAATAAATTCCATATCAGGCTGAGTCATACCTACATTTCATTGCATAACTATTAAAAGAAAAAGCTATTTGAAATTCAAATTTCCCTTTCCCATATTTTCTCGCCAACCAATCATATTTAAAAAAAAAAAAAAAAAGAAAGAAAGGAAAGAACCGGTCAAGCAATCATTCAACTTTGCAAGAATCTTATAAGAATTCAATTAAACAAATCTTAGACCACATTCCAAAAAACAAAAAAAGAAATAAAGATATAAAGAACAAAATCACAGCTTACTTGTTACGAGATTCTGATTTGGTAACTGTACCAAACTGTACGGATATAATAGCAGAGAATGCAAGAAGAATGAACAGAAAGAAAATGAATTTCCATTGAAGGGAGTACAGAAAAAACTAAAAATGGAAGATTAACCAACAAATTGAAGGACGATTCGGTGGGGTGGTGAGTTCAATTTAAATTTTTAGCAGGTAGGGAGGGTGACCGGGGTAGGAGGTAGGAGAGAGTGGCACGTGTGAGTGAAAATTGGGGGATTTGGTGACTGGATAAAGCGGTGGACAATGACCTAGACGGGCTCCCCATTTTGGCTGATTCGTGGATTATTTGTTATTAGAAAAAAAAAAAAAAAAAAAAAAAAGAGGCCCGGTGAAACGGAGCCTTGGGTGGAGCGGATGTCGGGAGAGACAGCTGCTTCCAAGTTCAACGGCTTCAACAAAATCAATTAGTCAAAACTCAAAAGGAAGCCCCTCTTCCTTTTGTCATTTTGATCATTGATGTTCAATCTTTTTTTATTATTTAAGATTCGTTTGAGATTGAATTCAAATTACCATAGTTAAGAGTTTAATATTTACTAAGGTAATTTAGCTTATTATTAATAAATAAATAGTTTTGCATTTATTAAGATAATTTAGCTTATTACTCCTTTTAATTTTGGACTTGTGCCCTTTTTAGGGGTTAGTTATATGGGAATGCATTTGGAAAGCATCCGTGACATAATTGTTTTTCGGTACGTGACTGAAGCTTAGAAGGTTCAGTCAATAATTAATTTTTAATAAAATTGAATGTGACAATCAATTGTTATAGTACAAAAATAAAAAATCTCATTATTATCGTTATAGTTATATTTAAATATTTTTATAATTTATTTTAATTTTATTGTTATAATATTTAATTTTATCTAATCTCAAAACTATTATTATTTTTAATTAAATCAAAATCAATTTCATCGTATCAAAATCAATTATTTTTAATTTAATCAAAATCATAATCATAATTTAATCAGAACGGTTCAATTTCATTTTTCGAATATTGTATAATATCATGAAAATTTAAAATCTAATTTGAGTTTGAATTTAAATTTTTATTTAATCCAAACCAAATTAAATCAAATTTTATTAGTTCGGTTGAGTTTATCAATTTTTATTTTTTATATTTTTAATTTTTATATATTATTTTGATATAAAATTTCAATATATTTAAATAGATTTTGATATAAAATTATTATTTTTATTTTATAAAATTTTAAAATATATATAAAATTAAAAAAATATATGATTTAGTTTAATTTAATTTTTTTTTATTTTTTATTTTTCAATTCAAAATTCGATTCAAAGTGAATATATAAATTTAATATCCAAATTTGATTCAAAAAAAATAAAAAAATGATCCGAATCAAATTAAATACTACAATTTCAAATTGATTTTCAGATTTTTCTTTTTTATTTTCTTATCCTTACTAAAATCCTTCCGCCATTATCACGTAAGAAACTATTTCCTTTTCTTTTTTTTTTTTCTCCCATTCTAGACTTCTACGATTTCATTCTTTCTGTTCAAGGCGGGGATTATGCTAACTATATGCCAAGCATTCTATCGAGACTAGAAAAGCCAATATTGGTAAACTAAATTGGACTTTAACTATTGCATTGATCAAAATAAATTTCGGTGATTGATTTTTTCATTTTTAATCATTATTTGGATGGACTTAATTGCTAATTGCAAGCATTGCATCAATGGAATTTTTTGCCCTTCGCTATATAAGTCAATCACCAAATAATCCTAAGTCGGACCACATATAAACATTTTTTTTACCTAAAAGTGAAGTTAGATCACTTAATTGAAGAAAATGAAAGCGTCATAAATTAGGTTAATTGTACGAGGAATATTATCATGAAACTTTGATTATACCAATGAAGGCTACGTGGTTCGATTGCAAACTAATGTTAATTCAAGGGTTCTTCTCTGGCTTAATGTTAGGAACATATGTATTTTTTTTTTTTTATAGTTCAGATTTTTAAAATTTAAATCTTAATTATAGAAATTAAAAATATATAATTTAATATATAACAAGTTTTTAAAATTTAAAGATTATAAATTGCATTTTAAATTTTATATTTAAAAAATTTTGAAATTCAAATTTTATATAAATTGAAAAATAAGACTCTTGAATTTTAACATTTAATATAAATTTAATTTTTATACTATTTTAATTTAATAATTTTATCACTAATTTCGTCCATGTTTTCTTTCAAATATTTATCTAGATTAAGTGTTTGTTGACAAAGCTAACGTTATATTTTGAGTAGGTGAGATTTTAAGAGATGCTGACGTGTGTTAATAATTAATGTTACGTCGTATTATTTTTTATTCATGTTAAATTATTTTTTTCTCAAAAAATTAAATAATTAATTTAAATATATTTAAATAGCTTTTTTTTTTATTAAAACTAATTTGAAATAAAAAAAAAACAAAATCTTAAAATTTTTCAACTATTGAAAATCTAAATCAAACCGCAAATCATTACAGCTAACCCTAAACCCAAATCGAAAATCCCAAACCCAAATAGAAAATCCCTTATCCTAAATTTCGTTCTACTAAAATACCAGATCAAATGAACCCTAATTCCCAAAACCTTGACCCAACTGTCATTGATGTTAAGCTTGTTGGGGTTTTCAGAAAAACTGAGCTTAATTTCCTTGTTGAGAGCGAGAGAGTGCTTGTTAATAATTGAAGATTCTAAGTGGGAAGAGAAGGTAATGGAAATTCTTGTGTTTTGAAGAGACGCCAGAGATGCCATTGTTTTAAGCTTGCAGGCCAGGCGAGGGTGTTTTCGAGTTTTTGCTTCAAATCCTTAATGGAATTTTTGCTTCGTTTTTTATTTTTGCTTGTGCTTGCAGTTAATTGATAAGTTAATAACCGCTGTAACTTAATTTTCGTTAAGTGTTTGTATATGGTTAAAGAAGCAAATCAATTAACAAGCTCATGGTACCACAATTTGCTATTGCAATCCGATTATCCATCCATATTGAGCTCGGCAAGTAACCTGAGTTGAGCTGTGGCCTCTTTTTGAGTATCAAGTGCTAGCTCTTCAAGTACTCTACCACCTTCTTCAAGGAAAGTTAGAAATTTGAAGGTTTCGAGCTCATGGGATTTTGGGAAATAATTTTTCAAAATTTCAACGGTAAAAATTTAGGGAAAAATAAGGGTAAGGCTTGGAAAAAATTTGCTGGATATCGAAGGTGACGATAGATTTAAGTTTTTAGGATCCGGTTTCTTTCGGTTTGTAGTGAAAAAAAATAGAATTTTGAAGAAATTAAAGTCCATAAATCTGTAGATAAGATTAAAAGGAGCTTCCGAATAGATTTTGGTGACATTCTTACATTAGTGAACGGCAGTTGATCACTAAAATATGAGTTTGTATAGTTGCCGGCTATTTGAATGAATTCAATCGATTTATCTTTACGTTTCAGAAATTTTTTTTTATTTCAAATTAAAAATTTTCAGTTACTAGTTCAGAAAATTAAAATTAATTATTAAGATTTTTTGAAAAAATTTTAAAATGTAAAAATGATGTGGATTAGAAACTATGCCATATTATTTAATCCATATCAGCTCTCCTCAACTATAAACAAATCAAAATGTCATATCATTTTAGTTAATAGGTACATAATTATATCAAATGTTACGTCAACATTTAATAAAAATTTTGATAAAATTAATAATTAAATTAAAATTATCAAATCAAAATAATATGATTATTAAATTTTTATAAATTATAATAAAAAAATTCAAAATTTGTAAAAGTATAAATGCTTTTTGACATAATTTGATCAATTTAAAATTTATAATTGAGAAAATGAATTTTAAATTAACTTTTTTTATTACTTTCTTAAATAAATAAATATACTAAATAAATCAATTCTTATTTATTTTTCATATTCTCAAATATAATACTTTTTAATGTTAAAAATTATCGATAAATTTTAAAAACTTTACAAACTAGTATATTTATATGTAGAGCTTCTAGTTAAACATCATAATTTTATTTGCAAGATAAACAAACACGTAAATACATATAAAATCACTTATGGAGTTTTTTATGCACAAACTTATAACCTTAAAAAAATAATAAATATAACAAATACATCGAAGTATATTGTCCTTCGTAAACAAATAAAAAAAATAATTTATCCTTAAATAATAACTTTATATATTATTAATGTTTCATATGGGTGATGAGTAGAAAGTAATTCTTATCACGCCATTATATGTATTTTGATATTGGACTTAAGGCAAGTATATTATTTATAATTATTGTAATACAATTAATCAATGATAATGTAAAATAACATAGGATCCATTAAAATATTATATGAAGCTTACATTTATAAATCATAAACCTTTATATAATTTTTTATTATGATTAAACAATTATAAAATTTTAATAAAAGGAAATTGTCAGTAAAATGCACTTGTATCTAAATATTTAGTCCCAACTCCCAAAATGATGGGATAAAATATTTTTTTTTCACTTACCATTCAAATGAAACCTAAAAATAAGATGGTTTAAATATAGTAAGTTTTTTTACCCATCATTCTTAAACCATCTTCTAAATTTTTTTAAGATTTGTTAATAAAAATTCATGTCAATTATTTAATTTAGATATTTAATTAAATTTTTTTTGTATAAATATCATGTTAAAAAAGTATAATAATTTAAAAGCTATTTAGATCATTACCTTTTAAATATTTATTTAGACGAAAGTAGTAAGTAATAATTTCAATAATCTTTTCAATGTCCCAAGACGTTTATGTTTAGTGTGTGAAAATATAAAAGTATCATTAACAAAGTAAAAATTTTCTTTTATGTCTTAAAATGGACATGTCTTGCATTGATAAATAGCTGTAGACAAAATTTTATGTAAATTAGAAAGCAAAACCCACACTTACTTTGCTATAGGAATTGTAAGAAATTTTAAATATGCATCTAATCCCTCCTCATTATTCAATGGTAAAAAAATAATTATCAAATAAAAGAGTTTATGTAATTCAATATTAAGATATTAAACATAAAGAGCTAAGTTTAGAGTGTGAAGTATAGTTTAAGGACACATTAAACAAAAGATATAAATGCCAACTAAAAACTTCTTATAATATATTATCAAGCAAAGTAGGTCCAATTATTTGTATTCAATTCTTCATAGCCTAAGCATCATCAAGGTGATGAAAAATATGTAATAAAACCATTACAAATCGAATAACTCCATCCATTACATTATATATATTTACATACATACAATGGTTATTGGAATTCTTGAATAAAGTTACCAAATGCTTATGAAATAGAACTCAAGAATATTGTTTATAGATTTTCAATAACAATAACATAATTCATATATTTATATATATAATGTTTCTTAATTTATGTTGTAAGTCAAAGGGCTTCAAAAGAAAAAAATGCAACTTTACTCACTTATTTTATATTAGCAAGTTGATGAGTGACTGTTTGCCCATTCTTCTCATATTCTTTTCACCCAGCCCCAGTAACTCATTCTATAACATTGAAATCAAAGTAAATATAAAACCAAGTATGAATTAATCTTATAACATCATGTAAATAAGGTATGGCCATAGTCATAAAGAATGAAGAGATAATGAGATAAGTGTGTATCTAAATAAAAGTTGATGTTGCTATATGGAATTCTACCAACAAAAACTAAAAGCAAAAAATAAATATATCCATAGCAAACATTTGTAATCGCAAAGATGATTATACCTATGATAATTATTCAATTTAAAACAATTTTAATGACACATAGTTCTTGGATTGAACCATTCTTTAATTAAATCTGATCTGCAAAACCAAATTTTAGGTCTGAAAGTGCGATTACGCGTGAGAAAGGTTATAACACCCTCACAGCGCTCATCAAAAGATGGTATCAGTTTAATTTCAAATTATCCAAGTTTTAAAAAGTGTTTATGCTTTTATCAAAATATTAAATATTAAAAAATAGTCTTAAAATTATCCTAATAGTTTGGTAGCAATTTAAGATAATTCTCTCACTTCAAAAGTATTCATAAGGACTAGTATCATACCCTGAAAAGGCTTCGTCATCGAATTTATTTATTTTTTTATTAAAAAAAATCAGTAAAGTCTCCCAATAGTTTGATAAGATTTTATTGTAAAAAGATTTACAAAAATTTTAAGGATTTCATTAAGTTTTCTAATAGTTTGGTAAGACTTAATTTAGAAAATAATCTTCCAATTGTTTGGATGATAAAATATTTTTTTTATTTTTTATTAGTTTTTTTTATTTTTTAAAAATTGATTATGAAATTTTTCAATAGTTTAGTAGATTTCATAAACCTATTTGAAAAATATATTTTTTATTTTTTTATTTATTAATTTTATTTCTTTGTTTTTCAAACTTATTATGAAAAGTTTTTTTTTTTTTTTTGGTTTTTATTCTTTGCTTCTTTTGTTTTCTAAAAAAAAGATTTTTTTAAAAAATAAAAACCAGTAGAATTAAATAAAAACTAAAAATTAAATAAAAACTTAAGATAATAAAATAAAATAATTAAAAAAAAATAAAATGAAAAAGAAAAACCTGCGATTCAGGTTGAGTCTATACGCGGGTTGGTGTGTGGGTTTGTGGGTCATGCACAGATCTTGGGTTGTCCAAAACATTGTCGTTTTTGGTTGCTATATAAGCCAAATTTGGTCCTTTCTCTTCAGAAATCCTTTGCTCTCTCTCTTTAGCCCCAAACGTTTTTTTTTCTCTCTAAAAAAAATCAAAAATAACTTAAGAACTTCAATCGAAAACTGGACAAAACCCATCGGTTTCTGAAAATCTAGTCGAAAACTGATCAAAAAATTCAATCCTTGCTAGGAAATTCAATCAAAAACTTAAATATTCATCCTAAAAACCCAGGAAACCCAAAAAAAAAAAAAACCCAAAAAAGCCTAATAAAACCTAGAAAAACCAGAAAACCAAGAAAAAACCCAAAAAACCCCAAATTTTTTAGAAAAACCTAAACTCCTACCTAGAAATCCTAGAATCCTAATCCCTGCACTCTAGAATAGAAATCCTAAACCCAAATCTTTCCCAAAAATTTCAAACTAAACTCATAATTCCTAAAACCAAAATCCCATAAACTTAACTTCTAGAAGGCTTTTCCAGAAATTTTAAATACCACGCCTTTCCTTATCAACATCCACCCCTGTTCTATTTTGTATAACATTGTCCAATTTATAAGTAGTCCATAGTAATAGTTTTAGGGATTGGACAGAATCCAATCCCAGATTCAAGCCTAGATTGATTCTGTCCAAGCATGATTCATGGCAATGTTTTTTTTGCTGATCTGTTTGGATGCATTCGAAAATCCTCTGATTATGAATCACAACTTTGACTGTATTGATTGAATCCCTTTGATTCAGAAAATTCAATTTTTGATTACTCTAATCAATCGGTAGTTAAGGAAGAAAAAATAAAATAAAATAATAATATGATATAATACCATATAATAGACTAATAATAACAATATGATATGATAAGACTATAATAAAATATAATATAATATAACAAAAATAATAAAACTTGGTCCGATTGATCTCGAACACAAATGAGTGTCTACATAATATGCTTTATTTTATTTTTTTAAAAGAAATATTTTATCTTTTTAAAAGAAATATTATTATTGATGTAAATAATAGACTAATTAATAAAAACATGATGAGTTCATAAAATTATAAAATAAAAATAGCATTATGACAAAATTATATTTTAACAATAACAGGATTTAAAATTAACAGATAAAATTACTAGTTACACAATTTATTAATGAATTATGAGATTTTTTTTTTGATTTTTTGGTAATTTAAAATTGAAATATCAAAGATATACGAATAAATCAATCATTAGACATTTTATCATAACAAAAAATATATATATATATATATATTTTAAAAAATGATGATGAAAGTTTGAAATAAAAAACTATAGTATTTTGTTATCTTTTTGTAAAGTAGTTCTAATATAATTTTTTTTGTTAAAAAAAATTACAACAACATGAGATATAGATTTAAAGTAAAAATAAAAGTGGAAAATGATATTGTGAGGAAAAATTAAAGTAAGCTAAAAAGAAAGTTAGAGTTCAATTCTTAAAATTTGTAATTTCACGTTCCCTAAATCTCCTTGGTCAGGTCTTTCTTGTACCAAAAAAATAAAAGAAAAATATATTTGATACTTATAAAAAATTTAGAGATTTGTCTAGAAAATTAAAATTTTAATTGAACTTATATTAATTTTACATAATTATGATTTAAAACTTACGGTAAGTTTCCTTATTTATGCAGTTATTTGAAGTGATTATTTATCGTGATCATGCATGAACAGCTTAATTATTCTAGAATTATAATATTATGTTTTTTGTCATTTTACTCTTATGCCCCTTGAATGGCTTAGAACTTTAACTCATTCAATTTGTCACAAACTTAATACAGCTGTAAGAATCTTTTTTTTTTTTTTCTTTCCTATTACCAATTATATATATGATAAATCTTCCTATTTTTAATTGCTCAAAAAAAATACCCAGAGCATCGCATAGGCACATTGCTAGTTTCTATAGAGGGGACAAAAGCAACCTTGGACCAATCTCCCCCTTCGTTTTTCTGCAACTGTTGCTTCAACAAAGGACAATCCTAAATTCGTAAAATAGAGAGGTCTTGAAGCAGCTCTGGACCAGACATGGATTGAAGCTAAGGGCATCTACTAATTTCAAGCTTTTTTTTAGAGGTGAGATACTGGAGTGCTTTGTTGTTGAGAGATCTCAAGTTGGGAATTCCACTACGTAAAAAAATGTAAGAATGAAGGCAGGAAACCTTCCTCTGCTAAAGAATCCATACTTTCACATTTGCCTTAAACAGGGCAAGTATAGATATATCAATCTTATTCAATCGTATTCATTTACGATGAAAATTTTAATTTTTTATTCAAATGAATATTAAATTTTGAAAATACAAATTGTTATTTAAAGTTTTATTAAATACATGGACGAAAAGAATAATATAATATCCGTTCTATAATTGTACCTATATATATTTATATATATTTAATAAATAAACTTTTAATTAAATAATATAAAATTTATTTTAGATTAATTAGAACTATTATATTTTTATCTAAAAATATATATTAATATATGAGTTAATATTTGATACACTTACTGTAAATTTTTAATTCCACAAGAGATGTTAAAATTTTGATAAATGTTTCATTTATATTTTTAATTAAATTTTTTTATTTTTTAAATATACTTTAAAGGATATGTGTTATCTTTTTAACTCTACTTATAAACCCTAAAAATTTCACTGTAAAAAATAAAAAAAATTTCCCTTAATATATATTTATAAAAAAAATAAATGTGAAAAATAAAAATAAAGTAAAATAAAAACTTTGGTTTTTATTTTTTTTTTAAAAAGCTATAGATTACTTATATTTATTAAATACCTACGAGAATGAAAATATGGATAAATTTAAAATATCAATTAAATATGAATATATTTATAATAAATTAGAAAATAAGGATAAAAAATGCTTTATCCACTTTGTACCCTAAACATTGGTATTCTTAAGCAAGCAGTGAGTTTTTCACAGAAGGAGACAAAGAATGAGTTCAAATGGCAAGAGAGAGGGATCTAAACTAAATTTATAATATACAGCATATAACAATGCTTGTTAGCTGGGTGAAAATATATTAATGTAACAACATTCTTTGGGACCAAACCTTGTTGATTTTGCACAGAAAGGATACCTAAGCCCCCTCAGTCAATCTTCTCTGTGTTTGTATCATCTGAGGGCCAAACCACTGTGTCCATCAGCCGTTCGCGCATCAACCCCAAGTTCTCATCCGAAATCTCTTTGTATATTTGAGCATGGTCGCATTTCTATACCAACACAACAACATACAGGGTCAACGGATATTTCCATTCGTTCAGCTTTTTTTTTTTGCATCAAATGTTATAGAAACAAACAAGTAAACCTCATTACCTTAACCCATTTTCCATACAAATGAAGTCGTGTTATCATCACTCTTTCAGCAAGCTCTTGCTTCTCCTGTCAGTGCCAAAGATGAATAACCTCAGTTTTCCATTTTTTTTTCAATATTTTACATCAAATACACGGTTCTACCTTAGGTTAGTTTGATATCTTATAGATTATAATTGTAGTTCTGTCACTTGAAAGAATCAAGAAAGAAAATAATATCTCAGTTTTGGAGGAAATATTTTAAAATTGTGAAAGTTTGTGGTTAAATGTACTTAATTTTGAAATGCAGTAAAACAAAGTTAAGATTAAGCTTTGAAAAGGTTTTATAACTAAAGATTCAAGACATAAAAGAATCTATAAGTGAAGACCTTCTATAGGAGCAATCAATTGCCATGGCATCCAGAAAGAAGGAAAAGCTTCTGTTCAGAAAATGCAGTAGGGCAACTGGATGCCCAGCTGAGGTCAATCGACTACGCTGCTTGGATAATATCTTCTGTTATAAAAATACAATAAGACAGTTGAATGCCAATAAAGGGCATCTGACTACCCTAACGACAAAAGTGTCTAGAACCAGTTTAACACTAAGGCCATTGGATGCTCAAGTATGGCACTCGGCTGCCCAGTTCAGAAGTTGTATTTTTTTAAAAAATGGAAAATAATTTCTCTTGGAATAAGTTATAATAATTCTTAAGTAATATTTCATTTATTAAAGATGAATAATTGCAATTATAATTATTTAGAAAGATGCATTCCTCATGAAAAAACAAGATTGTTGATTGAATCAACGAAATTAAATGAACACAAACTTTGATCAAATCTCTATTTATAGATATGTCGAGTAACTTAATATGTAGAGATTTTTAAGATCCACAAAGTTCAAAATTCTTTCCCTATCTTATACATTATAGAAAATATTGAATAAGAAAGATGATTTTGCCAATTAAGAGATGCTTAGTGGTTTGATTTTATTAGTATAAAATTATATAGAAAAAGGGTTTTATTGTATTTTTTTAGGCTATTCGGTTCATCCATTGCACACCATGATATGATGAGAGCGAAATATGTCTAAAGAAAAGTGGCATTGACAATACGCCTTAAAGCCATATTCTCTGATGTTATAATTTTCCTTTAGACCCACCTAAAACACCACCAAAATTTGCAACAAGTTTCAGGTTCTATACACCATTTAGGTTTCTCAAACCTGACAAGCTTGCTGTCTTAAGCTAGTTAAATGGATTTATTCTTATAGTTCAAAAGAGAGAAAGGTAATTTCTAGACCTTCAATTTCAGGTGGAAAAAAATTTTAAAGCAAAAAAGACTCTTAAAGTTACCTTCCCGAGTAGGCGTAAGAAACGCTTGCCATCATTCGGCTTATTTGTAGCAACAAACCTGTCAAAATGAAGAGTGATGTAGAAGTTAGTGAAGGAGAAATTAGAACAATTTAATTAGACAGCTTTATGTCCACATTCTGTGAATACTGTCCCCAAACTGATGATATGTTTTTGGAATAAAATTCATTAATTAGCTAAGTACAAGGTTTCAAGCCGGATTTGATTTCGATTTATAAGAATTTAGAAGGCTTCGAATTAAATTTAACAAGTCATGTATTCATATCATGTTTGTTTATATCAAATATGTATAAAAAACGAAAATTGTCATGTCAAATTCATGTTGACATGTTATTGAATTTGACATGACAAACACGAAACACAGTTTTTATCAAATTTTTATACAATTTTTGCAAAAATTTTAAATGATGTTTTTGTATAATTTTTTGTACCATTTTCATGTCATATATCTTATGTTGATTAAAATTACCACATCTACTTGTAATAATGTCTACACTTCAATCAAATCTCAACTACAAACATCCAAAAGAACTGAATCAGCTTATTATAAGATGCTACTGGTAATCTTTGTAGGCATCCCCACTAGATTATTGATACTCCTATAAGTTCATAACAAGAGGAATTTTAACAAAACTGATCCGCTTTATCATTCGGAAAGCTGCTATTTCATAAACCCTAGGACTTGGTTACTTCTATTATGCAGTTAGGCCTAAAACACTGAAAGCAACAGGATAATCAGAAGCGGAACAAAAGAAACTATTTTTATAGAACATTGGCCTAAACCGGAGATGCCACTTACTGATAGAACCATGTATATTGTGGTGGATTCATTTCATAGAGCTGATTAAGAACGGTCCTCACTGCTTTGTATGTGAAATAGTTGAGTAATTGCTGCATGAAGAAAATCATAGTCAATAACGTAACCTTACTTATTTAACAAAACTTATATGCATTACAAATTAAGATTTAATGTCTCAAATGACTTTAAATTATATTGAAATATTCAACGTAAAACTTGAATTTTAAAAATCTCTAATATAATGCTGAACTGTGAATCTGTTATCTAATGAAATATTTGTAAGGTTGTTTGTTAACCATAAAATAACCTTGACTTATTTAACAAAACTTATATGCATTACAAATTAAGGCTTAATGTCTCGAATGATTTTAAATTATATTAAAATATTTAATGTGAAACTTAAACTTTAAAAATTTTTAATATAATACTTGAACTATGAATCTGTTATTTAATGAAATATTTGTAAGGTTGTTTGTTAACCATGTATCATTATTTGAACTTAATTACATTAGAGGTAAGTATCACATTGATTAAAAAATTTATAGTTCAAGTATCGTATTAGAAATTAAAACTCCAAGATCATATTAAATATTTTACTATAATCCAGATACCATTCAAGATATTAACCCTTAAATTAAGCAATTTGAAAGATTGATTTGTAACATCTGCTTCACTTAGATGACTATAGTCTTCCATAATTGGTTTTTACTATTAATGCACTACTGAGATAAACATTTGCATCCATTGCTTTGAATGCTCAGTTTATCAAATCTCCGGGTGTGCGACAATCAGAAGTCCAATAAGCTACCTCCATCAACTTTTATAAATACTCTAAGATTAGATCCATCAAAATTTTTCAATGAGATCTGGCTTCAATATCGGTTACCTTGGTCACCCAGTCAATGTCTTGACCATCAAGTCAGCTCAGTCAGACTCTGTTGAGTGCCAGGATGGCGACCAGCTCAATTGATCCGACTATTAACCTGTATTAGATAAGCTAACTAGCCATATCAGCACAAGTCAACTATCAACTGATCATATCAGCACCAATCCACTCTCTAAAAGGTAAGATGGGGACAGAGATACCTCATTCTAACCTTTTTACTCACGATCACCTGCCTCCTAACTTTTTTTCCTCTCTATCTTCCTCTACCAACTAAATTTTACTAACTTGAGTATCGAAGCGCATGAGCATCAGAGCGCATCCCAAAATCCTACCTTCAGCGCCTCCCTAACTGTTCTTTCTTTTACAGGTCACTCTAGTCTTCAAACCAACCTCCAAACCAGCTTCCAGCAAAGCATCCAGTCTCCACACTCAAAATACCCTCAACAAATAGTAAGACAAATGCCTAAAATCAGTATGTCTCTGGTTCAAATTCCACCTTATGTTAGTTTTCAATTGTATTTTCTGGTTTGCATGCTTGATTGTTTATTGGTTTTTCCTGTACTAATGTCCAATAACAATATAAATGTTAAAAATTCGATAATTATGATTATAATTTCAACTTATAATAATAGTATGCTTGTAAAAAGGAAAAAGAAGAAATTAATGCAAAAGTCTTAACTATGAAGATGCTTCAACATCTCACCGTTCTAACATCCTCAAAACTGTCTTCATACTGTCCGGCTAACTCGTTAACGACCGAAAGTCTCCGGCCTTTACGCTGCTTCCTTGAAGTACTCCTATTCACAATACCCGGAATCATCTTCGAAGACAACCTCCAATTCTGCCATGAATCTACAAAAGAACTGCCTAATTCCAACGACCCTGGTCTTGCAGCCACATGCTTTCTTTTCATTGAATTCCTTCGCAAAACCAATTCCCCACCACTTTTGAGGTTCATGTTGGTCGATGGCAATGCATCCAAGCACAAACATGGACTAGTATGACAGTCCATAACTGATGAACCCACCACAGATAAAGCCCCCACCATCTTTCTTGGTGAACAGAACTCAAACAAACAAGAGTTGAAAACTTCAAACAAAAGATACCAACTAAAGAAATTGAAGTACCCAAAAAAGAGGAGTTTGAAGATTGAAGTCAAAGATTCATGAATGAGGAAAGAGGAGAATGTGAAAAAGGGCAAACGGATAGTTCTTTTTGGTGCAGTGGGAACGTGTGAAAGCGCGGGTGAAGCTTAACCAGACAGTTTTTGAGGTCCAAAATTGTCTAAGCCAAAGGGGTCAGAAACAAAAATGCGTTGAGACACAAAATCAAAGGTCACTTCCACGTGTATTTTTACGTCCGAAGCCAATTTAAACTTTATACATGTTAAATTATCAAGTTTTAAAACTGGTTGCATAAACCTAAACTCCAAATTCTCCTTGTGTTGGTTTTTGTAAAGACTCTAACAATTAACAGGACGGTTGGCTCAATTTGATCGGTCTCTTTGGTCTTTCCCACTTGTGTGAGTCTTGCTGGGATTGAATGAATCTTTGATGTCTAAACGTCTTAAATTCATCGAACTTCAATCAACTAAAAGAGACGTTTCAACTCAAGTTTCAGTTTCGAAAGAAAAAAAAAAAAGAAAATTAGAGTCATCCATAAGTGTATACAATTCGTATTCAAACTTGACAATAAAGCCTAGGACGACTAGTATGATGGCTTGTTGGATGCATCGGATACCATTATTAAGAAATAATTAATCATGCATCACGTATACAATTGTACTTACTTATCTTTGTAAGTAATCTACTATATTCTATTTCTTTGGAAAGGCAATAAAGTTTTATTAAGAGATTAAAAAAATAAATAGGCTATTAAGCTGATTTATTTTTCAAATTTTAATATTATATTCATATTTTTATAGTATGGTTTTTTTATAACAATAATAAGTAGTTTTATTAAGAAATTAAAAGAAAATAAATAAAATGTTCAATGAATTTATTATTCAAATTTTAATATTTTAATATTTTTTATTTTCAAATTTTAATTTTTTAATAAAAAATAAGCAAGGAATGATATGAAACAAAAACGTCCAACCCAATGGTAAGATTAGGAAGTTAGACAACTATTAAACAATTTGGTACTCTTAATTTTAATTTTTCTTTCTCTTTGAAGGTATAAAGTTATGGAAAGCTATGATCAATACTTAAGTTTTCGTTTAATGGAAGCTAGGTTTAAAATCTCTAAAAGGGACATGTCAAGATATTAATGGGCATAGGTTATGGAAGACGAATTACTATTTGAATTTGCCTTCACCCAGGTTTGAGTCCAAGTAACTTGCTATTGTGCTCTAATTTCTAATGATGAATTGAAAAAACTATAAATCTCTACAAATCTCTCTTATTTATTCTATAATGCAAGTATTTAAACTAGGCTGAAAAAAAAATAAAAAATTGATTTGAAATTGTAATACTCAATTTAATTTAGATATTTTTTTATTTGATTTGGTTTAGGTTTGAATGTTAATATTTTTATTAGATTCGAATTAGTTTTCAAATCAAAAAGTGAAAAAATAAAAAATATTTAAATTAAATTGAATTATATATTTTTATTAATTTTTATATAATTTTTTAATTTTAATAAAATGTTATATTATATCTAAATATATTAAAAATTATATTAAAATAATATTAAAATTTTAAAAAATAAAGTTTAAAATCTAACAAACCGCATCAAACAGACAAAATTCAAAAAAAATTCAATCAATTTAAAAAAAAAATTTCAATTAACATTTAAATCAAAATTTGAAAATTTATAATATTATATATTAATTAAAATAACCAAATTAAACTGTTATCATCCATAATTTACCCATAGTATTAACATTGTTTGTAGGTAAAATATTAAAATTATCAAAATAAATATATATTGTAATTATTGAAGAATAACAAGAGTATCCAAAGGTTGGGCCACCCGCTGGCACGTAAGCCCCACTTTGATTTGTTGTTGTTATTAATACAAACATTCATAAAAAATAAAGACCATAAGATTCAAAATAAGTTTTTTTTTTTAACACATGCCAATTTGTGAGCATAATTGATCGACACTAGGAACGTAAATTGGTTGGAGAGTGTTTTGTTATTCAACTTATAAAAAAATTTATTTTTTAAAATATTGTGATTTTAAATAATTAAAAAATTACAAGATATAAATATTTTGTTATTCAACTTATATATTTTTATATATTTTTATTCCAAGAAAAACAAAAGATATGAATTCAAACTTTTGGAATGAAAGAGACACAATCAGCGTGAATGGCTTGCTCAATAATATTGGCGTCAGCTATAAAACGGAGAGTTTGACTTTAAATCTTACCTATATTTTCAAATCTAATATGAATGGTAAAGAATTTGATTTTTTTTAAATAAAGTTTTGAATTCAAATTTTATAAATAAAAAAAAAGCTTGAGGGAGCATGCTTTTTTATGAAATTTGACTCGATTTGATTTTTGATTAATTAGAGTTCAAAGTAATTATCGAATACAAGATTATGTCAGACAAAAAAAATTTATATTTTCAAATAAATTGAAAAGAAAAAAAAAAGAATATGAAGCAGATTGTTCTGGGCCGTTGATTAATTTGTAATATACGCCCACAATTAAATGATGCCTATAAAATTAGTCCAACTTCTTAGCCCAAACCATAACAACAATTCCAAAATCGAATCCCAAAGAAAACAAAAGGGAAAAAAAGGACACATGCAAAGCAATAACGTCGTCGTTTTGGAGCATTGTTTAAACTTTAAAAGCATATTATGATTGCCTCGTCAGCATGGGGTTCCTTTCCCTATACACAGTAACAAATTGCGCAAAAATCATCAAATCTGGAACTGGAGCGCCTCCCCGTTTCTGATTTCTTTTCCGCCATTATTTTTTTATTGAGCTCCAACCGTTAACCCACTGACTGAAGATTATAGGATTCTTCTTCCTTCACCCTTTGATTCTTCTTTCAAAGCAACAAAGAAAATCGACATGTTCTACCGAGGGTAAAATTTTACTCCTCCTTTTCTTTTTCTTGATTTCTTCTTTTTATTTTGTTTTTTCTTTTTTCTTCTTGATTTATAGCTATGATTTTCTTTCTGGGTTTTTTTTTTAAGTCTGCTTTTGAAGAGTTTTGGATTTGGGATTGCTGAATTTTGCGGTCGCGTTTTTTTTTTTTTTTTTTTTTCAATTTTAGTCGTGATAAAAGAAGAGAAAGGAAAAAAGAATACATGGGCTTAGAGCTTAAATGGTTTAAGATAATAGGTTCTTGAACTGATTCTTTTATTTTCAATATTTGCAGCTTAGACGCTTCTTTCAAAGATTTTACAGAACAATTTGTTGCTTCTGTTGATTACTAAGTTTTTACACTGTTCTACGCATTCTATAGCATCATCTGCTTAAAATGAGTTGATCCTTTCTTTACCTGTTCTAGGTTACCATTAAGATAGATATATATTTTTCGCTTCCATTTGTTTGTGTTTGTAGGCTTGCATAGTAATTTGAGAGTTTTGACTGTAATGCCATTGTTTGGGACACTCTCAATGTTGGGAAGGTTGGACCTCGAACCCATGAGGAGCATATTAAGGGTTCCTTACATACATGTTGGACACCATTTATACCCATAAGCTTAAGCTAATGGATTCTTGGATCTTCGAAGCATACAAAAGCATGCCCCTTTTACATTCTACCTCTAACCAATCTAGCATATCATACTCATATGTGAACCTTGACAAATCTCCTAGTTCGCTTGGAAGTTTGTCAACTTCCTTGTAAGTAAAATTCCGCTTATTCTTGCAGCTAGCAATGTAACGTTAAACCAACAATCAACCACCACATATCTTTCTATCTTCAGTTATCCCAGCGTACCCTCTTTCCATTGATTCTTAGCTGACCAAGCACATTAGGACAGCAATAAACCATGCATTTCTTAGCTTCCAAGTTGTCCTAGACTCCTAGTGCACCACAATTGTATTTGAGAAATGCCACATCAACAAATTCTTCTCAACAGAGTCAAACTTTTGGCTATGATACCACACCGCAACCACAAAGAAGCCTGAGACCATGACTTTGAGATTCTCTCTAATTCCACTTTGATCTCTTAAAATTTGACCCTACCTAAATTACCATTGTTAGGTCTTAACAGAAGGTAAAAGGAGAAGGGGCTAAATTTTCAAACCATTGCAAAGTGGAGCACAACTAGAGAAATACTTACCAAGGAGTTTGTCTCTGGTATTGGGCAAGATGGGAGAATGTGGGCTAATAGGCTGGCATAGACACTATTTTGGGGCATACTAATTTGGATCTAGATATCTTTATATTTGGCATTTTATGTGCGTTGATCCCACCTTCACATGTAAAAGTTCATGTAGAGAAAGCAGGCTTCTTCCTGTCATAATCTTGCACCTAAACTTAGGTGCATCATTCATGGAGTGACTTTTTGTCAATGAAATTGACCCTTGCAGTGCTTAGGCTTGTCAAGTCAGGATCTCTTTGTTATGTTAACCACCCAAAAAGGATAATGAACTTGGAGAAGATATACAAGGAACTTTAAGATAGAAATCTATTTTACCTGTGATGGTGCGTTCTGCACCTTATAGGGAGGAACAAATTAATATAGCATTAATGAAAAGGGGGACTAAATCCAATCGCCAGTTTTAGGCAACTGGGCTGTAAATACAGCTTGATGAGCAACTTCCTAAACAGTGAGCTGTGATCTAGATTTTTACTATGCATCTACCCTGCATATATAACAGTTATCTCCATGATCCTATGACTACCATACGATGCATGCATGCATATTTGGAATGGATAATGGTAGATGCATCCCTTTCATGTTAGGCATAGAAAGTAATAGATTGATGTTTAGTCAAAAAAGCTTGGACACCTAAAATAAAATATAATGTCTAAGCTATTGATGAAAATTAATAGTTCAGCTCAGGAGTACTTGTATCAGTGAATTTGCGGAGTTTAAATTGGTGTTGATCCTATAATACGTTTGCTCATTTCATAAAGTAGGGGGTTTGTTGGTGGGGTTTTGGGGTTGAAATATTTCAAAATGGTGGGATTTTGCTTTTAGTATTTGAAAATTGTAACATTTATATTAAGCGTGATGAAAGATGCATCTTCTAGATGGTTTCTTAGTAGAGGAGGTGCATGGAGCAATAGTGATGTATTAGGAGAGTAGGGAAAAGGTAGGTGTAATGGCAAGAGAATAAGAGTGAGACTATGAGAGAGATATCATTTAGATGGGTGGAAGGTAAGTTAGGAATGAAGTTCGTGAATGTGATTGTTACTGAGTGTGTAAGGATTTGTGTGGACCGTTGGCAGCCTAGAAAATGAAAGAGGTTCTAGTTTCATGAGAGTGAATGTATGATAGCACATGAGAGTTAGAAGTCCTTAAGGAATATTGTGAGGGGTAATTTATGGCTTTAGTGTAGCTTTTCACCAATTGAAAGCCTCCATATTTTATTGTAATTTATTAAAGGAGAGCACGTTCTTTGGGCAAGGAAAGCACAATTTGAGCATTTCTTGGAAATATTAAAGGAAGTTATGGAGCTTACTTTTCTTTAAAATTGGATAATTAGTGTTTGATTTTATTTGATAAAATTTAAAGTATATAACTAGCAATCAAAGAGTCATTTGAATTGCATGTAACTAAATAGAAAACAACAACAACAACAACAACAAACTAAGCCTTATATCCCATAACTCTGGGATCGGCTGTATGAAAGGCCAAAAAAAAGAACCATGTTAGGTCATAGTTTCAAATCTTCTTGCACCATTCATTTCTATCAAAACCAACCTTTTCATCTACTTACGTAACCCTCATATCATTTCTTATACTTGCACCCACATCTTTCGTGGTCTATCTCTAGAAGCTTAGATCTCTCCTAAATCCAAAAGCTCATTTCTCCTAATTGGTGCACAAATAAGCTTATGTTTCACATGTCCAAACCATCTCAAATGGAATTTAACTAAATAGAAAACACAATTGAAATCAAATAGATGGATCATTTTCTTTTCTCCAAATAAGATTTTTGACATGATTAGCTATGAATTTATATAAAATTAACATGTCATAGAATGCAATTTTCATTTATCTTTGGAAATTAAAAAAAAAAAAGTGGCTCATCATCCTTGCATTGCTTGTTATGTTGAACTTCAATTACCAATGTCAAAGATAAATCTGTATGTATTAATGTATTGACTAGTCTCATCTGTTTCTTTCATGATTTTTGGAAACTGAAGTAAATTTACTGATGGTGCTGATGGGCGTGAAATGGGTGCAAAACGTCAGCGGATAATTGATCAAGGCCCTTCATACTATGGTACTTCTCCAGGTTCAAGCTTCATGTACAGTGCCCCTCCTCCTCCTTACTCATATGTTAGTCAACCTCCACCTTTCCCTGTTGTTCGACTTCGTGGACTTCCCTTTGATTGCACAGAGGCTGATGTGGCTGAGTTCTTCCATGGTCTGGACATAGTTGATGTCCTTTTTGTCCATAAGAGCCGCAAGTTCACCGGTGAAGCTTTTTGTGTTTTGGGTTATCCTCTTCAGGTTGATTTTGCCCTTCAGAAGAATAGGCAAAACATGGGCAGAAGATATGTAGAGGTTTTCAGAAGCAAGAGACAGGAATATTACAAGGCAATAGCTAATGAAGTGGCTGATACTCGTGGTGGTTCACCTCACAGAAATGTCCCAAGGGCCAAATCTGATGATGAAGCAAAGGACTCTGCTGAACATACAGGGATACTGAGATTGAGGGGATTGCCATTTTCTGCAGGAAAAGATGATATAGTGGAGTTCTTTAAAGATTTTGTGTTATCAGAAGATGCAATTCATATAGTAATGAATACAGAGGGAAGACCAAGTGGGGAAGCATTTGTGGAGTTTGCCAATGCAGAAGATTCTAAAGCTGCAATGGCCAAGGATAGGATGACACTTGGGAGACGTTATATTGAGTTGTTCCCTTCATCCCCTGAGGAGATGGATGATGCACTTTCAAGAGGACGGTGACTCTTCTGACAATATCTTTGTTTTTATTTGCACTCTAAACCTGTTATGATTCCTTACCTTGTTGTATTTCAGTCCAGCTGGAAAATTTATTACTAGTCTCATCGAGTCAATAGTAAGATACCTTTTAAGTGCTATTTTCTGAGAGCAGGTTGTTCTATGTTATGGGTTAAATACAAGAAGCTTCGGTCTTTATTAGTCTTTCATCTGATCTGTCTAGTCCTTGATTGTGGCTTGACAAACTGGTCACTGGGTTACAAGTCGAATTTCC
Organism: Durio zibethinus; assembly: GCF_047325235.1. Classification (NCBI taxonomy): domain Eukaryota; kingdom Viridiplantae; phylum Streptophyta; class Magnoliopsida; order Malvales; family Malvaceae; genus Durio; species Durio zibethinus. Next base: position 17,287,690 of record NC_143176.1, read on the forward strand.
TCTGAACATTTTAGGCCAATCAGATGATTTTGCTTTGCAATTTTAGGTGTAGCTTTATGTTCAATTTGTTAGTCATAACATGTGATATTTTGTAACCTTGTTAGGATTCTTTTGATATTAATAGGGTAAAAAGAGTGTATGAACAAGTTTTTATCTCATTGTTTGGAAGATTTGGTCTTTATTATTTTGCTTTGATGTTTTGTTAAACAAGAGGCCTGATAGTATTATCCTTTCAAAAAGTAAGTGTCCCAAGATGTTAAGCATGGTTGGAAGAGAAAGGGCATCTGTCAGTATTCTGAAATATTTGCATTATTCCTAGTATGGACATCAAAGTTTGAGTGAACCCTTGAAGAACTAAAATAGGTCATAGTATTTAGAATTCCAGGCCTGATTCTTATAAATGAAATAAACAGATTAAATGCAGAACCAAAGTAGATAACATTAGTTATCTTGAACTTTGAAGTGGATTATCTTATCAATCAAATTTATTTATATATAAAGGTATGTACATGCAACTTTAAGTATGAAGATGATTCCAAACTTGTATTAATCCGCTTACATATCCTCTTAATACGTGTGGAGTTTTCAAATCAAAATCAAGTGCCCAGGGAAAAAAAAAGAAAAAACTCGAGATTAAGACTAAAAAATAGAATCCATGTTTATCCATGCCCCCAAAACTCGTAAGCCTCAAACCGGTACCAACTGTATTTTTTATTTTCAAGTATTCAAGCATGGCATGGTATTGTCAAATAATGGATAAGCAAGCCACATGGACAAATAGTACAAAACATAAATTAAGTATCCTGAAAGGTAGGTGTTTAACAAAACGATAAAAAGAAGTGAGCTCAAAAGGAGGCAAAGAAATGAATTTAAAAAGGCCTGACCTGGTGAAGCTGAGATTTAGGGCAACACCCTTTAATTTGTTTGCTTCTTCCTCTCTCTCAATTGTTCAACCTATCAGTGATCTCTTTGTTTTATTAAATTTAAAAGTGTACCAAATAATTGCATGACTCTCAAGTCGCAAGTATAATATTCATGAGATCGAGAATCTTAACTATAATTAACCGTTCAGTGGCCGGCTATAGGCCCTGACAATGTTTTTCCTAGTCTATGTGATTCTTCAAACAATGAATGAGCCAAATTTCAAATAATATTTCTTTCCCTGTTTTCTTAAAGTTAGTTTCATCCAATCCAACATTGAGGGCTGATGTTTTCTTTTATTTTATTTGTAACTAATAATTTATTAAATTAACTCCGTTTCATTTAAATCCAAGACTTAACCCAAATAATTCATTCAACTAATTAAAATGTTTGATTACTTGCAGGATAGGAGATCAAATTCATCTTCATCCCCTCTCCTCAACCTAACCCTAGTATTAAAAAATCGTTTTGTCCAAAATTTGGAATACAAATTAAACCCCATAAGATTTATTAGAGTTTTTTTTTTTTTTTTTTTTTTTTTAATTTTGATGTATTTGATATTGACTACATAATGGCAAATACTTCTCTTCAATCCCATAAATTTTACGTCCATCTCGAATCTAAACTTGAAATAATTAAGGTGAAATTTTAATTTCTAATGGGTTGAAGTGCTTCAGACTAGTATTAAGCCACTTCAATCAAAGGCTTCTCTTTCACAACGGTTAAATGAGTTGACGGATTATTGCTATTTTTTTGTTGTTGACGAATGGTAACGGGTTGGTTTCAAATTTATTAATTTATATTATGGCATTTCTTAAAGCAAAACAAAATAAATTTTCAAGAAAAAAAAAAGAAGGAAAACTATAAAGGGTGATTATTTATTTACAATTTTAGTTTGTATTTGATATATTATCAATATATAAATTTTATACATTATCAATAAATCAGATAATATCATATTATTAATGAAATAAATCAAATAATATCATCTTATTAATAAATTAACGTTTAAAAAAAACTAATTTTTTTTATATATCTATCTTAAGAACAGATATTTATTTGTTAATATGATGATATCAATTAATTCAGTGATAGTATATAAAATTTATATACTAATGATGTATTAAATATAAACTCTTAAAATTTTTTTATCTCTAATAATTTCTAAGTGAATTTATAGACATGAGCAAACAAAGGTGATGATGATTTATTTCGTATTATTTATAAAGCCTCGAGGATATAGCAAGCAGAAAAAAATTTAAAAGAAGAGAAATTATTTAATATACTAAGAATAAAGTTTTTTAATTACACAAATAAAATTAAAATAATGACATAAGTCTTTTATATATTTAAAAAAATTAATTTAAAAAAATGAGATATTTATCATTATCTTAATCTCATTTATAAAATTAAAAATTTTTACTATTAATATATCAAATAATTTCTCTTAAAAAAGAACAAGATCTATACAGTGATAAAAGATAATTTAAAAAATCATAGGAAAACAAGGAAGCCTACACTCAAATTAAAATCCCTAGGATATTAAATTTTTTTTAAAAAAATCTCTCCGTCTTTTCATTGTTTGGTTACTGCTTAGGGCAACGGTCAGACTTTGCCCAAAATTTTCCCAATCCAATATTAATACCTACGGGGAAGTTCACTTTCCGCTCTCTTATCCTTCTCGGTTTGTCCGTTAATGTTTTGTTTCTATATATTGTAGTTTGTGTTTTCCCAGCTTAAATTCATCCTTTTGGTGTTTTACTACGAAATCAAAGTCCATCCCTCTCCTTCAAGTCTTGGGTTTTTGTCCCTCTGTAACAATATTTCACCAATATGATTTTCTTCTGTTCAATTTGATTTGATGATGATCTGATATTGGTTTTTCTCTGTATCATCATCTTCAAGTCCATTTTTTGTGGTTTTTTTTTGTTCTTTCCGGAAGTATTTGGTCGTGAAGTTGAAAAGGTTGAGCTTCTAAAGGGATTATTCACTTGGCTTTCTCTTACTACTTTTCAGTCAAATTTTGTAGCTTAGCTTTAAAGTACTCCACTAGGTTTTGAAAGTACTAGCGTGGCATTTTTTATGCCTTATTAGGTTCTTCTCTTCGCCCTGAAAAAATTTGCTTAAGGTTTTTTGTTTTTTTTTTTTAATTTGAAACTACAAGAAATTTAAATTTTGGTCACTAAAATTAAGGATTCAACGAAAGATTTTAATTTGTTCTCTCTTGTCATTTTTAGTAAACCTTTGGTTTTGTACTTCAACTACTGCTCTTTAACTGTTGATCCACTGCGAGTTTTCTTTTTTTTTTTTCCTATCATTCTGTATCAATGGCACCCACCAGCAGAAGAGGCAAAACTACAAGAAAGCCAGGCAAGCCAAGAAGAACTCAATGCAAGAAGAAGCTTCTTGTAAAGCCCAAGATCAGTATACAAAAGACACCAGTGTTGGAGGATTTGCCTTCAAACTCTTCCAGCATAAGTTCAGATCATCACTTTTCCAAGATCGATGGATTTGATATTGAAGGGGTTGATGATATCTCTGCCACAAGTCCATGCTCTACTCCAAAAGCTCAAAAGTTTCGGATACCAGAGATCGATACATGCCCTCCAGCACCAAAGAAGCAAAGGGTTCTCTCCAATTGCTCATTGCAAAGAACTCCTATTGCTTTCTTTGCTCCTCCAGATTTAGAGCTTTTCTTCTTCTTTGCACTCAGAGATATTTCAGTCTGATAAGAAGTGCTAGCTTTTGCATAAATATAAGGATCATTCAATAGTTTAAGATCAAGTGTTCTTCTATTTCATTTTCTTCTAGTTTTAGTTTGATATTTTGAATTTGATATCATTGAGGTATAGTGTGAGAAGTTATGACCTTTTTTGTGAGTGATTGATCTAGGAAGAAGAAGTTAGTAGCTATGTTGCTTATTGGGTATTTTTATATTCGATGTATCGTCGGTGTATAAATTTCACACACTGTCGATATTCTTCAAATTTCTAAGGTATACTAATCACTAAATTTAGCTGGACTCCCCAACTAAATTTGGCTTTAATTCCTACTTTTGTTTCTTTTTAATATTTCATTTCAAATGTATTGCTGACTTTTGAATATTGGAAGAGTGAAATATTGTAATATGGATTGCAATTTGAAGTTTGTAAGTGTGATTTATGTTATGTTTGTTGAATGTTAAGTCAAGCTGTGAATGTGAAAGAATAGATACTTCTTCTTGTGCTTGCAAATCCTTAGCACTTCTTGTTTTTGTTTCTTGTTGACGGTAGAACTAAGAAATCATTATAACAAGATTTATCACAAGACCAATAAACTAATATATCCTGCAATTTGGTTGATTTGTTATGTTTGGCATCTTATAATACGGTACAAGGCAATTTTTTTTTGGTCAAAATCACTTGATTTGATGAAAATATTCTTGTTTTTCTATGCTGTAGTGGGCACCCCAATCACCCAATTATATTGATTCAATATTGATTGAGAAAATCTAGATAGATCACTTGATTAATGGCTAAATTGGTGAAATTTGAGGTTTCCCTACCCCAAACAGTAGATACACTCCCTTTGATTGTGATGTAAAGTAAAACAATAGAAAAGACTTCCACAAAAGGTCTTCCCCACATATTCTACTTTTGGAATGAAGTCTGGGGGAAGCTGAGGCACTGTATAAAAAGCTTTTGATGAAGTTTTAAGTTTTCCCATTTCTAGTTTGCTTACTACAGTTACAAAATTCCCTTGGGATTATGACTACAAGACAACAGCTTTTGAGTGTGGAAGCAGCAAAAACAAAACAAAAACACACAAAAATGAAGTCTGAAGCTCAAGGGGGGATTAACCCTTTTTTCTTTTGTTGCGGAGTGAGAACAGAATGGAAAGTAGTGTTGGGGGTGGTGGTGTTTTTAATATATTTTTATAAGGTTGAGATCATGGTGTCAGATTGTGGTTGTCTGAGCTTACCCCAGCATTGCAAGAGAATCCAATGAAGAGACTCGTGGGGGTTGTCATCATTGTTACAGTGGAGAATCTCAAGAAAATTATTTCTCATCATTTTTTAAAAAATATTTCTATGAATTCTTTCTCTCAATTGGGATCTCTTCATTATTTATCATCAACTTCTCCTTTCAATTATTTCTTTCCATCATTTTTCTTTTATTGCATGCTTATGATATATTTCTTCATTAAGATTGGATTTTTTTTTTCTTTTTTGGCTTCTTCAAGTACTGATTAGGATAATTTATGAAATTCACTTTTATTGAATCATAACAAAAAAAATTTTTATTAACAAATTAATAACAATAATAAAAGTTATGATAATTTGTTTTTTATTTAAAATTATTAAAACTCAAATTCTAATAATTGAAATTAAAAAGCAACATTCTCTTAACAAATCATGTGACCATTGGGTACTAATAATTTGATTCACTTGAAGCCATGATCTCTACAACCCAAACCCAGATTTTCTTATGCATAATAATGAAAATTGTTCACTGATATGTTGTAAGATATGATTCAAACATTTTCTTCATGTTATAGGTGTGAACGAAAACATAATTGATTTTAGCCATAATTTACTTGGCATGATAAACATCATTATTTAATTACTCAGCTTAAAGATACTAACCAATATCTGGCATGAAATTGTCATGATAGTACTGGCAAACCATGAACGAGACTATGTAAGCACTAATTGGCTGTGCATTTATTTTCCTTGGAATGTCAAACATTAATGCAATTTGTTTTTCTATAATGTGTAGTCAAGGGCATCATGTCCTTGTCTAATAAATGTTGATGGGAGCCTAATTCAACCCTTAAAATATTTGATGGGTTGGTTGTGATTAATTTCTGAAGCAGTCAGTATCAAAGCCACAGCCAAAATTAACCTTTTATGCCAAAGTGAGATATTTTCACCAGAGACCTAATGTGCATATATATATAGTATTTGGGAGTGCAAATATCACTGCCATGATGTATGATGAGATGACTTGAAAAGAGAAGACTAGTGGCCAATGCTTTAGCTATGAATGTGTCCTCTTGTTGGAACTTTTGAAAATAAATAATTGCAGGAGGAATGCACATGGATGATGAAGGGGATGGTTGCATTCATGTTCCTCTGCTAATTTGAATCATGAGATCCCTTTAATCCTTTATCACACTGAGGTGGTCCATTGCTTGTTGGCTATGAGACCTTGTCCATAGCAGCTGCTTCATGAATCTTTTCTCTTCCAACACACACACACACATATATATATATACATCGCCATCACTCATGGCATGGAATATGTTTCTCAAACATACATGTGCATACACATGCTCTCATGTATGTATACTTACATTGTAAAAAATAAGTTTCATACCTACAAGATTAGTTCTAAACTTGAAACAAATAGCTAGTATTTACTTCTTGTTAAAGATTACTTAGCTTATGCTCCATTTAGTTGTTAATTTTTCTTTTAGAAGAAAAAGGCAAAAAAATTGCATTTAGATATAAAAGAACACTAATAATATTTCCAAACAATTCAAAATTTAAAGTATAATCTTATATTACCGAAAACTATGAACTATGAAAGCATCATTCCTTCTCAATTTCGAAGTGGTAAAAAAATTATATGTCGAAACTTAAAATTGGCTCAAGAATTGGTAACACTCAAAGTTCACTAAATTCTAAAGTGGAACACTGAATCAAAATAATTAAATCAATCTGAATTGAAGATCAATGTTTCATTTAGAATTGATGAATCAATGCTTTATTTAGATAATTGATTGAAAAGGATTATCGTATCATATCATCACATCATTTTATTATTAAAGTTTTAGGAATCAATAATAAAATGACATGATGATATGATAAAATTTTCTTTTCAACTATTAAAATAAAACACTAATATCTTCTAATAATTTGAAAAAAAAAATTATTGATTATATATTATTATTTTAAAATAAAAAAATCTATAAAGATACCATAAAATGGTAGTTGTGTGTAATTGGGACCTTGGAATGAGGGATGATATAAAATTAAGACTTGTTCAATTAATTCAAGAAGATAAATTAATTGTTAATTAAGTGCATATGGATGGATATCTCTTCGAGCTCCTTTTTCAATTCCAATGATGAATTTATGTTAATTATCAAAAGCACTGACTTTGCTTTGATTATTAAAGTGAATTTGTATATTTAATATCAGCTTTGCCCAACTTTTCTAGAATCCGATGTTACCCCATTTTCATTCACACACAAATTAGTGTTGTAGTAAATAGTAATAATCTTCTTTAACTTTGATGAAGTCAAACTAATTTCACCCATTGTAACTTTCTCTTCTTGCATTGATTCTTCTTGTTTCTTTTTTCATTTTCTATGGTGAAATGGTTAACATACAATCGTTAATCTTTTCTTTCATGAATTCAGAAAGCTGTCATATTAAATTGTACAAGAACATTTAGCTCAATGATATGGGTGCATGTATTTGTTGATTAAAAATTTTAGGTTCAAATTTTCTTTTTCTGTATTAAAAAATATTTTTTTGTAAACTAATTAAGAAACTTCAAAATTAAACATCGTAAGTCTTCATCTTATTGGTCTAATGAATAAGAAAGTTTAAAAAGACATGTTAAACAGGAATTCGAATCCTATCATTTTCATCTTCATCTCTATCACGTGGATAAAAAAATTAAACATTATAAAAAAAATGCTAAATAGTTCAAACCCAAAATTAAAAATAATAAATTGTATAAATAATAAAATCTTAATGCCAAATATTTTTAATAGAATGTTACTTAAATGAATGAGTCGCATCGGTTATTCATTTAAAAAAATGTTCGATTTGGTAAGCTCGACACCAATCTTTGTAAAAGATAAAAGTAGTTAAGGGACATGTAACAAAAAAAAAAGCTATGTGCAACAAAGTAGGTTTTTAGGATTAAAACAAAAAAAGTTTTTTTTTTTTTTATAAATTAGTGATGGAATTTTCAAATTTTACAAGTAGTTAGAATATTGTCATATGGTTTATTACTTTTATGTGAATTTTCTTTTAATGATGAATTTATTTTTTAAATACATCCTAATAAGATATGTGCAATCTTCTTAATTTTTTGATAAAAATTTTAAACTTCAATGACAGAAAAAAAAAATTCAAATATTAAAGCAAACGAGCATTAAGCTTCATAGTTGATGGGTTTATCGCTGCTCATAATTGGGTTCGAATCCTCACTTTCTCATATTTTAATTACTTATTAAAATTAATAACATTATTATTAAAACGACCTTAGATCAAAATTGTTAACGTAATATATGGTTCACAAGTTTTTTAGGGGCGTTAAGAGGGTGTCCTAGGTTTTGGTTAAAAAAATATGTACATAAGAAATGGTAAAAAATCAAACCGATTGAGTTGATTTGAAGCCTACAGAATCTGAAGGGGGTGGTGGGCTGGGCTTTAAGAAAACATTGCTCTGTTGGGCTTTACGTATAATGGCCATTTATTTAGAAAAAGGTTAATCATTAAAGAATTTATATTTGATGCATAGATGATATAAATATATTATATAATATTAGTGTATCATAAATTGTTATATTATTAATTCTTTTTAATATAACTAAAATTTAAAATTTTAAAAGCATATTAAATTTATTTTATCTTTGTTTTTGCATGGATATAATTGATGGAGTAGTGAAAGGAGAAAAGAATAAGAAAAAGTAATCTTTCATTTAAAGATAGTAGCTTAATTCGTATTCAATAAGTTTTGATTTGATTTAATCTTTTAAGGTCAATTTTTTTTTTTTAAATTAGGTTTTGAGTCAGATCGGATAATTATAGAATAAAATCGATGTTACAAATCATCTCCGTCTCGACTCGATATATGTAAAGAAATTATTTTTAATTAATTATTTAATTTATATTTTTATATTTATTTAATTTTATATTTATATTAATAAAATAATATTTTATTAATTTTGATCGAATCAAATACGATTTTACATAATATCAGATCAGATTGGATATGATTCAAGTATTAAAAAAATAAAAAAATCATTAGATCAAGTTCAAATATTATGGATATAAAGTCGAATTAGATTTGAGACGAATAAAAATCTATCCCAATTTGATCTGTTGCCATCTTTACTTTCAATCTTGTGATACTTTTTCCTATACATGATGTCGTAGTATCATTTAGTAACACACACCATGTTTGCCATGCAACTCTTATTTTTCAAAAAGAAAGATCAAAAGCCACAATGTTGATATATCCTTTATCTTTTGCTTTTGCATTCTTTCCCCTTTATTTTACGCTTGGAAATTATCCTAAGGTATTAGAGTAATCTTGCCGTCTTAGTTAAGAGTCATTATATAAGATACTTAAAATTAAGCTTTTGGTTATAAGAATTTGCATTTCATCTTTTCTATTTTTCTTTTTCTTTTTTCAAATACTTGTGAAGGATATTTTTTGCAAATTACTGATCTGTTTGACCGACTGCTTTAAAAAAGCTAAAGGCAGTATATACGTATCTGATCAAGACTTTAAAGCTAACTGCTAATCATAGTATCATCTGCTTTCTTAATGTGTTTAAGGATGAACAATGGAATTAAAAGCAAAGCCCTGTCAAGCAGCATGCATATTCTTTTCAGTCTAACGTATCGATCTCTTGATGAATGCTTGGACTTGGACCGAAAAAGAAAAGTTGCAACTCTAAGTCATTTTTCAGACCAAAGGATTCTTCTGGAAAAAAAATATATGTGCCAGCTTTTGTCTAACTTTGCTTAGGCCGTTGTATCCAAAGCTAGCAAAGATACAGAGGGAGGGCCGAGGCTCGCCCATAACCTGTCTAAATGATTCAGAAAAGCAATTGCTGTGTCTCTTTATACTACACCAGGGATTCCACTACTTCACTTTAATTAATAATAATCTCACAAAATGAAACTCTCCATAACCCTTTACATTCATTTGGACTTTTTTTTTTTAATTAAACATGCAATATTACATCATGTTAAATCAGATATTTTATGTTAAACATATCTTAATTCAAGGAAAAAGGTCAAGAACACTGCACTTTTGGATAAGATGTTACAGTTTTTCATAGATGAATCCTGGTAAAATGGCTTATTTGCCTTAAGCAATAAGAAACGAAGACTGTAACTCCCAGGATCATATATGGCAATCGCTTACCTTTTTAAATTAAGATTTGTATTTAGAAAAATTTAACTACTGATTAGATTAGGGTCTTAATTAACGATTGAAAGTAAATAGAATTCAATCTGGTCTTTTATTCTCATACTGCAGCTTTCTTCGTAAAAAAAATAAAAATAAAAAAGAATTCAATTAGTTGATAAAAAATAATAGAATCCAATTGGGCAGTGAAATTTGAACATTGAAAATTTGCAACATCATCCACCCTTATCTGATAAGCAAGTAGTAGACCATTAATTAAGATTCTGTTTGGTTGATTTTTTTTTATTTGCCTTTAATTTTCTTTAAAAAAAAAAGAAAATTAGCAAGATATCAACCACATTACATAGAAGTAAAAGATTGGTGATTTGTTTTTACCAAGTATAGTTTTGGAGAAAGGGGAGATAAATAGATTCCAACTTTTTGAGCATATATAGAAATATATTTACTTACGATTAAGCTAAAGCCCAGTACTTAATCTATCAAACAAGAAAAAAAAAACAAAAACAAAAAAACCAATGTTTAACCATGGCTAGTATATTGGATGTTTATGCCGACTGATAACCAGATCTATCAATTAGAAGTAAGAGAAACGTAATGGTAATCAATGTTTGCTAATAGTAACTAATGTTTGGTAATCCGAACCCTAATGACTTGAAAATCTAATAAATTTAAAATTATTTAAAATTAAATTAATTTTAACTTTAAAACTCAGCAATTTAAACTCAAAATTATTTGAATCTTAGTGACTTGAGTATCAAATTACAATGAAAATTATCTGAATTTCTTTTGATTCGAAATGACCCGACCTACCACCAATCCTTAAATATTTTTATTTATGAAAAAGCCTCAACATACTCATCACTATGTTGCGTATAAATTTGATTGAAAATAAGAAAGGGGATATTCCATGGTAGCTAACTATGTACAAAGAGTGAAAAATATTAGTTGCACCCAACCCTTAAGACATGTACAAAGCAATGCTAGCATGAATTCTTTCTTGCAGATTCTCTTCTTTCTCTTATCTCCATCTTCTGAACAAGAGAAAGGAAATACTTTCTCTTCTTTTCCTTCAATTTTCTTTTCTTTTGTTTCCTTTGTAAGACATCCTAGATAAAGCATTAACTTTGCTTAGCATCTCCCGAGTAGGGTATCTTTAACACTAATCTTTCAGATCGGAGAAAATGAGGGGTGAATTTTTAAAGATCACCAATGTATTTGTAACTTTGGACCACAAATGCCCTTTGTTGAACAGATTTTGGTGAAAGAATAAAATATAAATTTGTCCGGAAATCAAATTTAACTTTGCAAAAATTTTCAGACTAGATTTGGTTTGAAAATAAGGGATAAAAGGGTGACTGATAAATTCATTGATCCCATCATTGCAGTGCATGCATATGTACATATATATATATATATATATATATATATATATATACAAAGTTCATGTGATCAAATGCTACTGCATGTATATTCTTTTCTTCTGATATAATATTTCTTCATAACATAGCTAAGAACAAGCTGGGAAAGGAACAAACTTTCTTTTCTTTTCTATATATATTATTCCCCTTTTGTTTTCTTTTCTTTAACCTTTCCATGTAACGAATACAAAGAGAATGTTGAATAAATCTGCTATACTGTACGCAGTTCCCTATTACAGCATCTTTCTTTTCTAGTTCCCTATTACAGCATCTTTATTTTATCAAAGGTGTAAAGCATAGAATATGATCTTCAACAATGCCCCCCAACCCTTTTTTACTAAAAAAGACCTGGAATATCCATTCATTTGTGTATATCAAACCCTAACAGCAATTCAGATATGTTCAAAGCTTATGCATGTTCTCTTTAATCTTTAATACTGTATATTCTCTTCTTTTGCTTATTCTCCGTAGCTGTACAGGGGAAAGGAACAACTTTCTTTTCTTTTCCTTCCCCTTGTTCTATCATTTTCTTTTTCTCCCATTCAAAGATCGAAAAGCATTGATTCTATTAATGCCATCCCCTATCAGGTAGGTATGTTCAATAATCTTGCATTTGAGTTCTGAGGAATAATTTTATTCCTTTGGTCCACAAATGCCCTTTGTTGAACATTCTTTAGTAAGGAGATAAAGCATTAATTTCTTTCTGATTTACATATATTTAAAACTTTGAAGGAATGATATACAGTACTTTAAAAATTAACATTATTCATATGTACTAAATACATGTGTTGAAGGACTAAGTTGCAGTTGATTTGTGCTAAATAATCCTTGATCTAGCCAAATTTAAAAGGTCTAGAAAGGTATTAAAAGACCTTGGCTGTTGATATATTAATTCTTCAAATATTTGATAAGTTTATAGTGGACAATCAGGCAAGCAAGTGATCAGTTCCTATATGAGGAAACAACTTTTGGTGTTTGATCAACAATAAGAGCAACTTTCCTTTGATTATGGGAGAGGGGACAACAAAGTAGATGAGAAAGAAATTAATTGTGTTCCTTTAACATATGATTCCCAATCCTAGCTATATATGCAACATTTTCAGACAATATTATTTATAGTCTGAAAAAGTAGAACCATAAAAACAAAGTCATGGGAGTTATATCCAGAATCCCACCTTAGAATATTATTTGCTGATCAAAAGCTTGATTCATTCCTTAAATTTTTGGATTGTCAAGATGAGAAAGAAAGGAAGTGTTGTAGCCAAGCCACAAATAAGTTCTTTGTTAATTGCATCTTCTGTTCTTTCTCTAGACTCTCCAACATCACTTGAGGGAAAGACATAACTTTCTTAATTTGAATTTCTTTTGTTTTCTTGCTTTACCTTTGAAATGTAGACAAGGACAACATTAATGTTGAGTTCAAACTCTTGTAATTAAGAAGAATCATTCCAAGCCATGCGTATGATCTTTATTAATCTAAGAGAAAGAAGAAATGGATGATGCTTTTTTAATCAGAAATTTTTGTTGCTGGCCCTTGGTCTACAAATGACCCTTTATTCTCATTGTTGGACAATATTGTATACATTCTTTTATGTGTGGGGATAACGTAGAATTTGTTAATACAAGTAGGAAAACAGGTGATCAGGCTTATTGCTCTCAAAAAATGAATAAAATTGTCTTACCAACACCCTCTCTGCAAGAAAGTTTGGCAAGTGATTTGAGTTTTTATTTATTTATCTCGTGATTTGATTCAATTTATGTACTATTATTTTCTTTCGTTCAAAAAAATTCAAAATTTTATTTGAAAAACATCATGCACATTGCAAATATAAAATAGATCTTTAATTTAAACCCTATATTTAATACAAATGGTTCAATTACTTTTCTTACAAAGTAAACTTTCCCAAAATTGAGATTCCAAAATAAAATCCTTAATTTTCCATGTAGAATTGGAAGTACTCAATTAATTTTATCTGTCAATGCTAAACATTGGAATCAATTGTAGTTTGTCATCTCCAACCACCAAAAAGGAACAACCGGTTGATATTTTGTAATGTTAATTTTGGAAAGGGAGAACAAGCTGATGCTTTGAGTTTCGAATAAGTTAGTGAAATTGCACTTAAACAATATCACTAATCTTTATTGGACTTGCTCTACCAAATAAATAAATAAATAAATATATATATATATATATATATCTTTATTGGAGTTAGGCCAGCCAATAGCTCGCCACCAAAAAACAAAATCTTAATTAATTTTAGCTCATAAAAGAGTTGCAATCCTTGAACGACGTTCATCGTGCTATAGATTATTGTTCTTCTTATCCTCCTCAAGGTCAAGCATGGATTGGACGGCCAGCTAGCTGCCACAGCAGGGCCAAGCCCCAAACCTAACGACTCCAGTCCTTGAGCTATAGTTATAAGTAACGTTTTAAATTTGGTTTAACAATTTTTTGTTTTTTTGGGATTGGTTAATTTTAAAAAATCATTATTTAAAAATAAAAAATTATAAGTATTGAAATTTAATTATAAATCTATTAATGAGAACAATTTATTATATTAATTAATTAAGATAAATTTCAAATTTACAATTAATTTAATTTGATATTATTACTTTTACTCCCAAAATTTGCTTGAATAATCCGAGATTCGAGTCTTGCTAGTCACATGCCGATATAACTAGTAAGGAGTTTGTTTCCAACATTTCTACTTAGCTTGGGATTGAAATGACCTATTTCTTAGAAACTAAAAAAAAATACACGCACAGAAGAGCTCTTAATCTTTGTTAACTATTCCGTTTAGTTTATGCTTTTAGTATAATAGTATTTGATTTTTGTTATTTTTCATTTATTTTCAGTTCATTTTTATATTTTATTTCTCACTTTTATTAAAAACAAAAAAAAAATACATAACAAATGCTTATATGTAATTAATGTAATGTAATGTTTTCGACAAGCCTAAGCTCCATCCGAAGTTTTACAACACCTGTGGTTTCATCCCAGCCCAATTCAATGTCGGGCAATGCCATAAATCCATATATTTTTTTATATGATTAAGGTTATTAGTATTTAAATTTTAATCATTAAAATTAAAGTTTAGCACTCTATCAATGTAGCATAAAGTTGTTAGTGATTACTATTCCTTCGTGTAGTGAAATTTTATCAGTACTTGCATATATATCTAACATACATATAATTTCATCCTTATAATCTAAAATTGTGACATGTGTATTACCATTTATGCAATTTTCTTTTGTCATATAAAAACATTAAGTTGCCATATATAAATTTTAAGTTATTAAGTCATTCGACCTTATTTATTTCTCTTTTATGTCTTTCATCTCTTAAGATTTAAAGCCAAGAATGCTTTATCTTTTATTCTTGATTTACTACTTTCTCAGTATTTGTATTTGTATTTCATTTATTTAAAAAAATTTATTCTATTTCCTTATTCAAGAGACAATAAACCTTCTTTATAGCTTGAAAGGAGATGAATTTACATTATTCCAATTCTTCATGTAAGTAACCGATTATCTCCCCTACTCATTATTATTTATTTACTATTTTTAATTTTCATTGTAAAATAAAACTATTTATCTAACTCTTTATTGTAAGTATAATTTTTTTTTCATTTAATTATTTTAAAATATCCGTTCTTTATATTAAAAATTTTAGTGAGTATATTTATCTATAAATATAATCTCTTAAATGGATATTGATTGCCAAATTTTAGGTCATAACTCTTTATCTCATTCTTCTCCCAAATTCTTTTTTTTTCTTACATTTGTTTTTTTTTTTTAATTTCTCCTTCTATTGAAATTTGAAAATAGAATAATTTTCTCCTGATTTGAAAAAAAAAAAAATCTACTGTCTTATAACAAATAATCAAATTTAGAATTTATTTAATAATTATCTGATTACTTATTTTTAATTGAAGTTATTTGCAATCTCTCCTACAATGTAGGTATAATTTTTTTTCTTTTCTCAATTATAAAAACTATATTTTTATTATATTATTATCATTGCGTTATAATTTTGATTTAACAATAAATATTTTAATGAAAAACATGAAATAAATTACAACAATAAATTAGTAACTTTGTTTTTCTTTTAATTTCTTTTATTGTTTGAAGATGAAATGAGTAAGGGATTTTATTTGGGATTGTGGTTTAGTTTATAATTTAACTAAGATTCATTTACCTTTTTAATTGTGAAAAATATGATTTTTTAAATTTCTACTCGTTATGACTTTTTTACTTTTAAAATCTATAAGATATTTAAAATGTGTTAAAAGAGTATTCATATTTATTTTACCTTTTGAAATATATATTTTCCTATTACAATATATATTAAATAATAAAATGATAAACAACAGTAACATGCAAATTATTATCATATATATATATATATATAAGATCCACTTATACAAGCGTAATTCTTTTTTTTTTAATTTTTAATTAAAATTAAATCCATGATTTATTTAAATCAAAATAATATTTTTAAATTTAGTAATTTTAATCCAAAGGTTGAAAAAAAATATAAGAGTTATATTAATATAAATGAACCCATATATATATATATATGAGGGATCAACTTACATAATGTAAAACTAAAAAAGTTTTACACATTTTTATAACTCTTATTTTAATAGATATTCAAGGGATTAAAGAGACAAGTAAAAATAAAAAAAAATAGTTTAATCTCATCATTTGGGTTTATTAATCAATGATAAAAAAAATATGTAAAACTAAAAAAAGTTTTACACTATGTAAACTAATCCCTCCTTTTATTTATATAGATATATTTATTATTTCATATATTGCCATTGGAATTTTTTTAATTCTACAAGTGAAATTAAGATGGTAGCACATGTTTCACTTTTTTTTAAAACTAGTTTTTTTTAATAATATATATTAAGGGACATATGCCACCATTTTAATTTTGCTTGTGGAATTAAAAACACTTTACTATCAATGTGTTTTATAATTTTTCATATTTATAGGGAAGAGATCAATATACACCAAAAAGTTTTATATTTTTTTTAATCATTGATTTTAATAGATGTAAGTGACGAGAGAATCAAATGAAAAAAAAAAGTTAATCTTATCCCTTAGATCTATTAAAATCAATTGTTAAAAAAATGCAAAACTTTTTAAATTTATAGTGGTATAAGTTGATCCCCCCCTCTCTCTCTCTCTCTCTCTCTCTCTCTCTCTCTTTATATATATATATATATATTATAGATGTAGTAGCTTTTATTTAATATAAAATTTGGATGGGATTTATATTAAATATTATTTTATTTTTAAATTATTTTAAAGAGATTTTATCTATTTTATTTAATTTGCATTAAAGCCAACAATCATACATATAATCTTTTGATAATATTAGACTTTTAATTATTGACAACCTAAACTATCAAAAAAAAAAAAAAAAGAAGCATTCCTTGTTTCACAACTTAAGGATTATTTTTTTTTTATCATAATTAAAGTCAAAGTTAAGAAAAGAAATGCCAATAAGCAAAGGTCATTCAAGCTTGGCCACAAAATAGCTCAAGTCCATTTGAAAAGATGGTTAAAAAGGTTAATATCATAAATGATATTTAAATTATAGTTAAATATTTAATATAGCACTTGAGTTTGAAAAAAATTTAATGTAATACTTAAACTATTAACTAATTTAGTGTAGACACCTAATTTGGTTCAGGCCCGGATAAATTGGGCCTGATCTAAATGGATAAGTCTGTATTTTTTTTTCTTTTTCTCTTCATTTTATTTTTATTTTTTATTTTACATTTTTATTTTATTTTTATCTTTATTATTATTATTTTATATATGTATATATATATATATATTTTTTTTCTTTTCTTTTATTATTATTATTATTTTCTTTTTATCTTAGATTTATGTATTTATTAATATGTATATATCTTTATTATTATTATTTTTTCTTCTTCTTTTTTTTCTGTTAATATTTATGTAATTATCTGTTATTTAATTTTAATTTATCTGTTAATTTTTTTGATTTATCTGATTTATTTTCGTTTGATTTTTTTTTATTTATCTGGCTGGAAATTGGATTGAGATTCAATCAGAAGAGTCCATGTTGGATTCAATGATTGAATCCCGATCCAAAGAGGAATTGAGATTGATCAGAACTCCTGATTAATCCCTATAAAATGGACCCTCTGGAATAGAACAAAACACATAGAAAACTAGTGAGCAAAAAGCTACTGATTTGAGAGAAAAGAGGCGTATAGAAGAGCATAGAAGGCTAAGAAAAGGTTTAGAAGTGTTCTGGGAGTTAGCAAAAATTTTTTTGAGATTTTTGGCTTTTTTTTTCTGGGAATTTCTGGAAAATTCCAGATTTCGGTTGAATTTTTCGACGAAACTTGCATTTTTCGACGACGATTCAAGCCAACTTTGAAGTTTTCGGTGAGCTGCCCAGTTTTCGATGAAGGATCTAGAAATCGATCAACTTTTCCGTGAACTTTCGATGAACTTTCGGAGAAAAACCCAGATTCCGATGAAATTTCCCAGAATCCGATGAACATTCAACCGGAGTTCTTCGACCGTTTAAAGAGAAGCGAGAGGAAAAAAGAAGAAGAGAGAGAGAGGGGAGGAGCCTTCTGCCAAAAAACAGAGGGAAGAGCTTTATATACCCTCTCAAAACGACGTCGTTTTTGTCTTAAGTGACCCAGAGGATTCGCGCGTTTTGTCGAGATCCGATCCGACCCGAGCGTCGACCAGCTTCCTGATCCGTGCGTGTCTTCTCCCTCTGAGTCGATAGCCGAGCCGAGCTGAGGTCCTAAGCCGCTTCTCCGAACTATTTTTTCTTCCTTGAGTCGAGTCGAGCCGAGCCGAACCGTACTACGAGCCACGCCAGGTTTTTTTTTATTTGTTTATTTATTTTTATTTTTATTTTCTATTTATTAGATTAGGTTTATTTAATATTCTTTTATCTTTATTTTATTTTTGTTTTACTTTTCTTTATTTATTTTTTTCTTTTCACTTTTATTTTGCTTTATTATTCTATTTTCTTTAAATAAAAATAAAAAAATATATTTTTGGGGAAAAGTTGAAAGTATCAATTTTCCTTGAAAATCAAAGTTTTCTAAAAAAAAATATATTTGGAGAAAAGTTGAAAGTATCAATTTTCCTTAAAAATAAATTTTCAAAAAATATTTTTAGGGAAAAGTTGAAAGTATCAATTTTTCTTAAAAATAAAATTTCAAAAAAAGGGTTTTTGAGGAAAAATTGAAAGCATCAATTTTTCTTGAAAATCAAAGTTTTCAAAAAAAATATTTTTGAAGAAAAATTAAAAGTATCAATTTTTCTTAAAAATAAATTTTTAAAAAATATTTTTGGGAAAAAGTTGAAAATATCAATTTTCCTTGAAAATAAAAGTTTCCAAAAAATATTTTTGGAGAAAAGTTGAAAGTATCAATTTTTCCTGCACAAGAACAATCATCCTTTCCTTCCTTTTTATTTTGATTTTTTTCTTTAAATAATCCGACGACGGAGCCTCTGCAAGTGAAACAATAGTTTTTCTTGCATACTCTTGAGGTGAGAGAATTTTCTCAATTTTCTGCTAAAAGTATTATAGTCAATTGAGAATAATTTTCAACAATTAATTACTTGATAAAATTTTAAGGCTTATTGGATAACATAAATTTAAGCTGGTACCATCTTTTGATTGGCGTTGTGAGGGTGCTATAACCTTCCTCACACGTAACCGAACTCTCGAACCCTGTTCTGGTTAGTAGCCCTGAACCTATTCTTTTAGGGACCCTTAAACTTAAGTGTTTCCTGAAAGGACAGATTCTTTAGGTGGCCAATCGCACCTAGATAAAAAAGATTGGTGGCAACTCCTTTAAGTCAATGTCTAGCGATAGATCCTCGGATCTAGACGTTATGACAGCTTGACGACTCAACTAGGGACTTTGAGAGTCAGGCTAGCAAATAATTTGTGTTATCCAAAAGCCTAATAAAATTGAACCTTTTTGTATATATATGTTATTATTTATTCATGTTTATTTACCTTGTTAATTATGTCATTCATATGCATGTACATAACATGAGCTCTACACCCGAGCTTCGTCCCTTTAAGAGGGAGTAAAGTACCTATTGCTTTCGTGAGGTCTAATGCCTCCGCAGTGGCTAGCGAAATACTCCCACTCAAATTGAATCTTTTTTGCTTGTAGCCTGTAATGGGTGAGAATTAGGGTGCCTTACTAGTCTGTGATGGACAAGGATGTAAGGAACAATTTGAGAACCTTCAGACTTTGACCTTAAACCACATATAGTGAGCCTTAAAAATGCCTAAACCTAGGATAGAGCCCTTTCTACCCAATGATAGATATACCCTGAAATTAAGACATAAAAAAAGGTGTTTATCTAATCATTTTGATTGTTTAACTTTGTGCATCATTTTCATTATCATATGTAACATTGTGCATCAGCATCACTTTCATCCATGGAACTAACTAGGTTGTTTGTCTGATTGTATGCATCTATATTACTTTCATGATCATGTTTTAACACAATCATTTGCATCCATTTCATATTAGATTTCATTCAGAAAAATGTACATTTCATTCGTGCATCAAAGCATCATACATAAAGCATAGCATAATATTTTTAATCATAATTACGGTGCTAAAAGTTTAAGGATAGCTCCATCTAGTGAGAACCCTGCCCATCGATACAACACAAGATCCAGAGTAAGACAAATGGAGCAGAAAAATTCTCATAGATTTGAAAAGATAGAAAAAGCACAAGAGAAGATTGAAAGTGAGCTGAGTAAGATTCTAGATACTCTTAATAAGCTGAATAAGGGAAAAAGAGTTGAAGAAGATACAAGCCAACAAGTTTTCCCATTGCAAGAGGTGGCTGACCCTTTATATCCTTTCGGTTTTAGCCCACCTCAAGCTCAGTCTGCTCAAAAGGTCCCGTCACAACACTTCGCATATCCAACATATCCTGGAATGCCATCAACTTTTAACCCAGGGCAGTATAATAGCTATGTAAATCTTGTCTTCATTGAAAAGGCAGCAGAACCAATTCCTGATCTATATGATTTAAAAGAGAAGGAAAAAAAAATAAGAATGAAAATTCAGAAAAGCTCTAAGATTAGTATGCTAGAGCAAAGGCTACGGGCTGTGGAAAGAATTAATTTTTATAGTTCAATTGATGCTATTAGGCCTTGTTTAGTCCCTGATGTGGTCATTCCTCATA
Source organism: Durio zibethinus (assembly GCF_047325235.1). Taxonomy (NCBI): domain Eukaryota; kingdom Viridiplantae; phylum Streptophyta; class Magnoliopsida; order Malvales; family Malvaceae; genus Durio; species Durio zibethinus. The sequence goes on from NC_143176.1 coordinate 17,308,424, forward strand.
AGTTCAAAGTACCAAAATTTAAAAAATATGATGGTACAAAGTGTCTCAAAACCCACATCACCATGTATTATAGGAAGATGGCAGCTCATGCTCATAATGAAAAACTTTTGATGCATGTTTTTTAAGATAGCCTTACTGGCTCTGCTGCTAGGTGGTATGTTCAGTTGGATAGGACCCACATTCACTCTTAGAGCGATATGGCTCATGACTTCATCAGTCAATATCGACACATTATCAATTTGGCTCCTGATTGTTTATCTTTACAGAATCTAGAGAAAAAGACAAATGAGTCTTTTAAAGAATACGCTCAAAGATGGAGAGATATAGCTTCACAGGTACAACCTCCACTGACAGAGAAAGAGACCACAGTACTATTTGTTAGCACTTTAAAACCTCTCTATTATGAAAAGCTGATAGGGAATGCAACAAAAAATTTCACTGACATGGTGATCTCTGGAGAAATTATTGAAAGTGCCATAAAAAATGACAAGTTAAAAGAAAAAGAAACCAAGAAGGCATCAGAAAAGAAAGAAGCTCAAGCTCAAGCTGTGAGCTTTGATAGACAACAATTCAGGGGTTATCAATCTTACCCACCACCAGAATATCTGTCATATCAACCCATTGTAAATAACACTTTCTTTCACCCATACCAACCATTTACACAACCACCATACCCCCAAACATATCAAACCCCTCATAGACCCCAAAATACCATGTACAGTTCTAACATTCAACCTACCCCAAGACCCCAAAATCACCCAACTAACCCCATTGGTAGCTCGCGAGAGCAACGAACCACTTCTGAGAAACTTGTTTTTGACCCAATTCCAATGACTTATACGAAATTATATAAGGAGCTCTACAACAGTCATTTGATTGCTTCAAGTAAATTGGAACCCCTCAAGCCACCTTACTCCAAGTGGTATGATCCCACCGCCCACTATGACTATAATTATGTGATTGCTGGTCACTCTATCAAAAATTGCACTACCCTAAAATATAAAGTGTAACGGTTGATCAAGGACGGGATGATTTGCTTTGATACTAGAGGGATGACTGCATCGAATGTTAATGGCAATCATTTGCCAAATCATAATGTTAATGCTATAGGTAAAGAACATGAGCGCCATGTGAAGAAAGAAGTGGCAGATATTAAGACACCTCTCAACCAATTATTTGATGTTTTACGAAAAGTAGACATGATACAACCGGTAAGTCCACATAGCTATCATGGAGCATATATAGCTGGTACTAGTTGTAAGTATCATAATAGGGCAATGGGCCATTCCATTGAGACCTGTGAACAGTTTCACTAGAAGGTGCAAAAACTCTTGGATTCACATCAGATGGAGGTCTATGAAGAAAAAAAAGACTTAAAAAATGTTGAGGTGCATATGACTGATAGGCCTGTAAAGCTATTTTTAAAACTAGTGACAATTCAGTGTGGGAACAAACTAAAGTCAGTCATAGACAAACTTCTCCCCAGGTCGATAACTTTTAAAGTCTCGACTCTTTTTCCATACAAAGATGATAAAGCTGTACCCTAGAGATATGGCTGTGACACTATAGTTCAGGGATAGAAAGAAGAGGTCTCCAAAGTCGATGCTTCTAATATTACTGGTGTAAGAGGCATTACTCGAAGTGGAAGATGTTACACTCTAGAAATGCTAGAGAAGGCTAGAAACGAGAAAGCTAAAGAAAGAGAAAGGTGAAATAATCCTGAGATAAAACTTGAAGAAGATCAGTCAAGCCAGTATCAGAAAGAGAGGTTTGTGAATTCTTAAAGCTGGTAAAACATAGTGAGTATTCTATTGTGGAACAATTGAATAAAATGCTAGCTCGAATCTCATTATTATCATTGCTACTGAACTCAGAGCCACACCGAAACGTCCTGCTGAAAGTGTTGAATCCGGCATACGTGGCACATAACGTGTCTGTTGAATATGTGAACCACTTGACTGGAAATCTAGTCATGCCAAATCACATTTCATTCAGCGATGATGAGATTCTTTTGAAGGGAAAAAGAAATGCCAAGGCTCTACATATCACAGTCAAGTGCAAGAGCCATATCATAGCCAAGGTCCTTATCGATAATGGTTTTGCCATCAATGTCATGCCTATGTCAATTTTGGCAAGGCTACCCATTGATTACTCTCATATGAAGGACAGTTAGATGATTGTGAGAGCCTTTGATGGGATAAAAAGAGAAGTCTTGAGGGATATTGAGATGCCTTTACAAATTGGGCCATCCACCTTTAATGTAAAATTTCAAGTGATGGATATCTTTCCATCCTACAGCTGTCTGTTAAGAAGGCCATGGATTCACATGGCAGGAGCTGTGCCCTCTACTTTGCATCAGAAGATCAAGTTCAATGTAAAAAATCAATTAGTAGTGGTAGTTAAGGAAGAAGATATGCTAGTGACCCAAACATTGAACACTCCATACGTAGAGGCTACCGAAGAAGCATTGGAATGCTCTTATCGATCTTTTGAATTGGTCAATTCTGTAGGTGAAAGATTTCAAAGTCAACCTTTTTCAAAGATAGTGGTGAGCCAAGTCATCAACAAGGGCTGGTATCCAGGACTTGGGCTAGGCAAAAATTTACAGGGAATTAAAGAACCTCTAATAATAATAGACAATAGCGACAAGGTGGGCCTAGGCTATGAGATGACAGAGTGGGAAGTCAAAAGAAGGCCATCAAGAAAGACAGCAAGACTGATGTTTATCCCACACTTGTATGAAACCTTCATACCTAGAGGATTCATTTACCCAGATACAAGAAAAAGTATGGAAGACAATTTTACCCAGTTAGCCATTAATGCTATTGAAGATGAAGTGAGAGTTAATCAAGAGGAGTGGGTTCGTCTTTATCCACCAGATTTTGAGCTCAATAATTGGAGTGCTATCGAGATGCCTTTGACTTTTGATTTTGATGCAATGTAATTGTAACATCTCAATAGCTATTACCCAAGGCATTGGCGTGATCTTTTTGTTTGGGCCTTCATCATTTATTATTTTTAACAAAAATTAGGAAGGATGCATTTTCATTAATTTTTTCTGGTGTCTTCATTATTTCCATCTTTTCAAGTACATCTTGCCAACATATCCCATTTCATTCAATTTCAGGTCTCTAAATAAACATGAAGATAATCATGATGACAATCAAGAGGTTAGCTTTGAGAATTCAATTAACACTGATGAACTTGATAGTGAAGAGAATTCTAAAGAATATGTTATGCCTCCGGACCTAATGAGGATGATTGAACAAAAAAATAAGCCAATTGAACCTCATCAGGAGGTAGTGGACTTAGTGAATCTGAGAGATGAAAAAAATAAGAAAGAGGTCAGAATAGACACTTCACTTTCATCTGAAGATAGGCAACGATTGGTAGACCTACTTCGAGAATTTATAGATATATTTGCTTGATCTTACCAAGATATGTCAGGGCTGAGCACAGAGATAGTAGAGCACAGATTGCCCTTAAAGCCAGAATGTAGGCTAGTTCAACAGAAACTGAGACGGATGAAGCCCGAAATGCTATTAAAGATTAAAGAGGAGGTGAAGAAACAATTTGATGTAGGTTTTCTACAAGTGGCCAAGTATCCAGAATGGGTAGCCAATATAGTCTCAGTTCCTAAGAAAGATGGAAAAGTACGAATGTGTGTAGACTATTGGGATTTGAATAAAGCTAGCCCAAAGGATAACTTTCCCTTACCTCATATCGACACACTGATAGGTAACACAGCTAAACATTCAATTTTCTCTTTTATGGATGGTTTCTCGAGGTATAATCAGATAAAGATGGCTACAGATGATATGGAAAAGATTACTTTTATGACCATATGAGGAACCTTCTGCTATAAAGTCATATCTTTTGGGTTAAAGAATGCTGGGACGATATATCAAAGAGCCATGGTAACACTCTTCCATGATATGATGCACAAAAAGATTGAGGTGTATGTAGACGATATGATTACAAAGTCTTGTGAGGATGAAGATCATGTCACCAGCCTCAGAAAGTTATTTGAGAGGTTGAAAAAGTTTCAACTCAAATTAAACCTAGCCAAGTGCACCTTTGGGGTAAAGTCAGGAAAGTTGCTAGGCTTTGTGGTCAGTGAAAAAAGAATTGAAGTCGATCCCGATAAGATACGGGCCATCCAAAATTTGTCACCTCTCAGCACACTAAAAGAAGTTCGAGGTTTTTTGAAGAGATTGAACTACATTTCTCGATTCATCTCTCAGCTTACTTACAAATATGATCCCATATTTAAGCTTCTCCGTAAAGATAATCTTGGGAAATGAAATGAAGAATGTTAGGAGGCATTTGATAAAATTAAGCAATATTTATCGAACCCTCCGATATTGGTGCCACCTGTTCCAGGGAAATCTTTAATCTTATACTTAACCGTATGTGAAAGTTTAATGAGATGTGTACTGGGGTAGCAAGACGAGGCTAGCCGAAAGGAGAGAGCTATTTACTATCTGAGTAAAAAGTTCACAGAATATGAATCCAAGTATTCTTCATTGGAGAAAATGTGTTGTGCATTAGCGTGGATTGCCAAAAGACTCAAACAGTATATGCTCTATCATACTACGTGGCTCATGGCAAAATTAGATCCAATTAAGTATATCTTCGAGAAGCCTTCTTTGTCTGGGAGAATTGCTAGATGGTAAGTAATGCTCTCGAAATACGATATTATATACGTGAGCTAAAAAGCAATAAAAGAGAGCGTTATAGCAAAATTTCTTGCAGATCGTGCTACTAAAGAGTATGACTCGATGAAGCTGGAATTCCTTGACAAAGACTTAATGACTATTTTCCAATCAGAAGAAAGGAAGCATGTAGGAAAATATTAGAGAATGTACTTTGATGGAGCTGCTAATGCCTTGGGGTATGAAATTGGGGCAATTCTGATTTCTCTAGAAGAATAATACTGTCCTGTAATAGCGAAGTTAAATTTTAATTGCACAAATAACATCACTAAATATGAGGCATGTGTCATGGGCTTACAAGCTGCTATAGATAAAAGAGTGAAAGTACTAAAAATGTTTGGAGACTCAGCTCTAGTCATATATCAGTTGAAAGAAGAATGAGAGATGAGAGATTCAAAACTCATTCCGTATCATAAGTATATTCTAGAGTTGATGAAATAACTTGAAGATATCCAGTTTGATCACTTACCTCGAGATGAGAATTTGATTGCTAATATATTGGCTACTCTGGCTGCGATAATTCGAATTAATGATAATACCGACATTCAACCCATCAAGTTAGATGTTAAAGATATACCAGCTTATTATTCTAATGTAGAGGGAGAAGAAGATGGAAAGCCCTGATATTATGACATCTTATAGTATGTCAAGGATCAGTAGTATCCAGTTCAAGCAACAGAAAATGATAAAAGGGTCATCCGAAGATTGGTTATGAGTTTTTTCCTGGATGGGGATGTCCTGTACAAAAGAAGCAAGGATCAAGTATTATTGAGGTGCGTAAATAAGACTAAAACGAAAAAAATCATTAAAGAAGTGCACGATGGAATATGTGGGGTACATACTAGTAGACATATGATGACAAGACAGATCATGAGAGTGGGATATTACTGGTTGACGATGGAGAATGATTACATTGATTATGCTCGTAAATGCCATAAATATCAGATATATGCTGATAAGATTCATGTTTCACCATCTGCTTTACATGTTATGGCACCACCATGGTCATTTTTAATATGAGGCATGAATGTCATTGGTTCAATCACCCCAAAAGCTTTTAACGGGCATAGATTCATTTTTGTGATAATAGATTACTTCACAAAATGGGTAAAGGCAGCATCATATGTAAATGTGACACGCTCTGTAGTTTGCAAGTTCATAAAAAAAGAGATCATCTGTAGATATGAACTTTCGAAGAGAATTATTTCAGACAATGCCAAGAATCTAAATAGTAAGATGATGCAAGAAGTATGTGCTCAATACAAGATCAGGCATCATAACTCGACACCATACCGTTCGAAGATGAATGGGGCAGTTAAGACAGCCAATAAGAACATAGAAAGGATTTTAGAAACAATGACTGAGACTTACAAAGATTGGCATGAGAAGTTGTCATTTGCATTACATGCATATTGAACGTCAGTTTGTACCTTTACTGAGGTAACCTCATTTTCTTTGGTTTATGGGATGGAAGCTGTACTATCAATAGAAGTAGAGATCCCCTCTTTGAAAGTTTTAAAAGAAGTTGAGTTAGAAGAAGCCGAATGGATTCGAGAACATTATGAGCAATTAAATTTCATAGAAGAAAAGAGATTGGCTGTACTATGCCATGGTCAGCTGTATCAAAAAAAAATGATAAGGGCTCATGATAAGAAAATTCAGCCCCGTTGCTTTCGAGAAGGAGAGTTGGTCTTGAAAAGAATTCTTCCAATCCAACACGATAATGAGAAAAATGAACTCCGAATTGGGAAGGACCGTATATGGTGAGACGGGCTTTTTCGGGTGGAACGCTGATACTAACTGAGATGGATGAAAATGATTTACCCCATCTTATAAATTCTGATGCTGTAAAGAAATACTATGCTTGAAAAAAATCAAAAAATGAAAAAAAAATGATGGAAAAAATAAAAAAATGAAAAAATGGAAAAAATGAAAAAATGAAAAAAGAAAAAGTGAAAAAGTGAAAAAGGAGGACTCAAGGCGAAAACCCTAAAAGGGCGGTTTGAGTCGTAGGGGGTTTATCTAAGTTGAAAACCTGAAAAGGCAGCTTAGATAAGGAGAATACAACTTTGAATTTAAAAGTCCTCTGATATGAAGGCTAGCAAATTCGGAAGAGTTCTAAGTTGTTAAATACATCAGAGGGTTGAGTTTTCAAAAAAAACTTTGAGATGTATTATCATGATTATCTTATTGTTCATTTTGGGCTTTGTCTCCACACCTATCCTTGTAATTCTTTCTTGGCCAAAGTTTGCCAACATTTTGCTAATAAAAGACATTCTATTTCATTCTTTGTGTCTTTTTCTTATGATTGTTTCTCAACATTCAGATTCTTTTCTTCTTAATACCCTACTATTGAAGAAATGTGCAAATGCATTCTTACTTTTTGAGTTTGAAATAATGATAGATGAATGAATAACAACATGAAAGATTTTTACATTACATTGAATAAGTCAAAAGTGAAAAAGGCAAAATCGAGATGTTTAGCTCCTGATTAGGACATTGAATCTGGGAAGAGATTTTTTTACAGGAAGAATGTGAGTGGAAGAGACAATTAAGAGCTACAATAGTTTGATCTTAGAAGAGCAGTGTAATTGGATCTCTGAAGAATCAAAAGGCTTGATGCCCAAAAAAAAAAAGCTTGAGAAACTTGAGTACCATACATTGAATAGGAATTAATTGGCCAACATTTGCATAGCATGTATTGAAATTCATATGCATTGCATAGCATACACTACTTTCAGGAAAGTATAGTGTATAAATTCAAGAAGTAGGGTGTTCCAACATCCCACATAGAGAAGACAGATATGAAGATATTTTACAAATTTGAGAAGAAACTTATCAGGTAAATTCCTAATCCTTGAAATAGGATGTCTTTTGGTATCAGGGTTGATTTATAAGACTTTTGGGCATAATCTCCTGAAATTCTTTCAAACACAACTTTCAACTCCTTTGGACATGATTGTCAAGAAGTAATTTACTTTTTCAAAGTCGTGGTGCCTCGGTTTAGAGGAGCAATTTACTTTTCAAAGTCGTGGTGCCTCTGTTTAGAGGAGCAATTTATTTTTTCAAAGTCGTGGTGCCTCTGTTTAGAGGAGCAATTTATCTTTCAAAGTCGTGGTGCCTTTGTTTAGAAGAGCAATTTATTTTTTCAAAGTCGTTGAGCCTCTGATTAGAGGAGCCATTTATGTTTCTCAAAGTCGTTGAGCCTCTGTTTAGAGGAGCTTTGATCAAAAACAAAAAAAGAACAAAAAACAAAAAAAAAAGTAAGAAGGTCGAGTTGAGATTTGATTGGGTGTTTACGTCTTTGCACAATTTTTGTTTCACGAAAAATGTGCAAAGAGGGGCAGCTGTAGACACCCAATTTGGTCCAGACCCAGATCAATTGGGCCTGATCCAAATGGGTAAGTTTGTATTTTTTTTTCTCTTCATTTTATTTTTATTTTTTTAATTTATTTTTATTTTGTATATTACATTTTTATTTTATTTTTATCTTTATTATTATTATTTTATATATGTATATATATATTCTTTTCTTTTCTTTTATTATTATTATTTTTTCTTTTTATCTTAGATTTATGTATTTATTAATATGTATATATCTTTATTATTTTTTTTCTTCTTTTTTTTCTGTTAATATTTATATAATTATTTGTTATTTAATTTTAATTTATCTGTTAATTTTTTTTTATTTATCTGATTTATTTTCGTTTGATTTTTTTTATTTTTTTTTTATTTATCTGGCTGGAAATTGGATTGGGATTCAATCAGAAAAGTTCATGTTGGATTCAATTATTGAATCCCGATCCAAAGAGGAATTGGGAGGAATTTGGATTGATCAGAAACTTCTGATCAATCCCTATAAAAGGGACCCTATGGAACAGAACAAAACACATAGAAACCAGTGAGCAAAAAGCTACTGATTTGAGAGAAAAGATGCGTATAGAAGAGTATAGAAGGCTAAGAAAAGGTTTAGAAGTGTTCTGAGAGTTAGCAAAAAGTTTTTTGAGATTTTTGGTGATTTTTTTTCTCGGAATTTCTGGAAAATTCCAGATTTCGATTGAATTTTTCGACGAAACTTACATTTTTCGACGACGATTCCGACCAACTTTGAAGTTTTTGATGAGCTGCCCAGTTTTCGACGAAGGATCTAGAAACCGACCAATTTTTCGACGAACTTCTGATGAAAAACTCAGATTTCGATGAAATTTCCCAAAATTCGGTGAACATTCAACCAGAGTTCTTCGACCGTTTAGAGAGGAGCGAAAGGAAAAAGGAAGAAGAGAGAGAGAAGGGAGGAGCTTTCTATCAAAAAACAAAGGGAAGAGCCTTATATACCCTCCCAAAATGACATCATTTTTGTCTTAAGTGACCCGACCCGACCCGAGCATCGACCCACTTCCTAACCCGCGCGTGTCTTTCCCCTCTGAGCCGATAGCCGAGCCGAGCCGAGGTCCTAAGCCGCTTCTCTGAGTCGTTTTCTCTTCCTTGAGTCGAGCCGAGCCGAACTCCGAGCCGCGTCAGATTTTTTTTTTGATTTTTTGATTTATTTGTTTATTTATTTTTAATTGTTTATTTATTAGATTAGGTTTATTTAATGTTCTTTTATCTTTATTTTATTTTTGTTTTACTTTTCTTTATTTATTTTTTTTTCTTTTCACTTTTATTTTGCTTTATTATTTTATTTTCTTTAAATAAAAATAAAAAAAAATATTTTTTGGGAAAAGTTGAAAGTATCAATTTTCCTTAAAAATCAAAGTTTTAAAAAAATATTTTTGGGAAAAAGTTGAAAGTATCAATTTTCCTTGAAAATCAAAGTTTCAAAAAAAATATTTTTGGGAAAAAGTTGAAAGTATCAATTTTCCTTAAAAATAAAATTTCAAAAAAAAAAGATTTTTGAGGAAAAGTTGAAAGTATCAATTTTTCTTGAAAATCAAAGTTTTCTAAAAAAAATATATTTGGGGAAAAGTTGAAAGTATCAATTTTCCTTAAAAAAAAAATTTGAAAAAATGGGTTTTTGAGGAAAAGTTGAAAGTATTAATTTTCCTTGAAAATCAAAGTTTCCAAAAAAAACTTTTTGGGAAAAAGTTGAAAGTATCAATTTTACTTAAAAATAAATTTCCAAAAAATATTTTTGAGGGAAAGTTGAAAGTATCAATTTTCCTTGAAAATAAAAGTTTTTAAAAATATTTTTGAGAAAAAGTTGAAAGTATGAATTTTCCCTGCACAAGAACAATCATCCTTTCCTTCCTTTTTATTTTGATTTTGATTTTAATTTTTTTCTTTAAAAAATCCGACGACGGAGCCTCTGCAAGTGAAACAGTAGTTTTTCTTGCATACTCTTGAGGTGAGGGAATTTTCTCAATTTTTTGCTAAAAGTATTAGAGTCAATTGAGAATAATTTTCAACAATTAATTACTTGGTAAAATTTTAAGGCTCATTGGATAACACAAATTTAAGCTGGTATTATCTTTTGATGAGCGTTGTGAGGGTGCTATAACCTTTCTCACATGTAACCGAACTCCCGAACCTTGTTTTGGTTAGTAGACCTGAACCTATTCTTTTAAGGACCCTTAAACTTAAGTGTTCCCTGAAAGGACAGATTTCTTAGGTGGCCAATCGCACCTAGATAAAAAATATTGGTGGCGACTCATTTAAGTCAATGTCTAGCGATAGATCCCTGGATCTAGACGTTATGACATTTAGTATTCATTTCTAATGTGATTAATTTCAAATGAATACCCATATTAGACAAAAAACCTTCAAGTATCATATTAATTAACAAATTTATAGTTAAAGTATTACATTAAAAATTTTTAAAATTCAATTACCACATTAAATATTTTACTATAATTTAGGAACCATTTAGAACATTAATCTTAAATAAAAATGGAATAAGTAAGATACTAACTTTAAAATATTCATAGCCATAATTTCGAAACCTTTACCAAATTACATTAGTAGTACCTTCTTAAGGGTTCATTTGAATTGTCATAAACTTTTAATGTTCGGGAAAACTCGATCTCTAGGCTTGGTGAAAATTTTTAGAGTCGTCACCAATCTTTTTATAGGGTATGATTGGTCACCCAAAATATCATCTTTTAGTAAAAATTTTAAAATTAATTAAACTTACTAAAAGAAGTTTAGGTTTGCAAAATCAAGATTAGGTTCGAGAGTACAGTTACGAGTAAAGAAGGTATTAGCACCCTCATATCACCCGTTCGAAGAACGGTACCATTTAAACATGTGTAATCCTATAATTTTGATAACGTGATCTTTTTTTTTTATTTAAGTTTAATTTCCTAAAATTTATTTTAAAACATTTTTCTCCGTTACAAAATTAACATTATTATTATTATTTCGTATTCTATAAATTCTTTAACGCTTTGGTGGAATTTATAGAAAATCATTATTTATAAAATATTTCAAGAAAATTGACATTCACAAAATTCTCGAAACTTCGTCAGAAGATTTTAATTATTTGTTTTAAAAAAAGATTTTAGGAACATCTTAACTTTTTGGTGAGTTCCCAAAATTTATTAAACAAATTTTAAGATTATCCCGACTCTTCGGTGAAATCTTAAAAAATTTTGAACAAGTTTTAAGATTATCTCAATTTTGACAAGATCCTAAATAAAATCATTTTTTTATAGTTAAAGGAATTAATTAATTAATTTTTATTATGATTATTTTTAAAAATTTTATTATTTATTCTTTAATTATATTTTTTTTATAAAAAGAAATTCAGATTATCCTGACTCACCGGTGAAGTCAAAATATTAATATCTTGTTTAAAGAAAATCGAACTCTTTCAATTTTCTATATATATATTTTTTAAATTCAAGATATCAATTATTATTAATTTCATTTTTTATTATTGTTTTACATTGTTTAAATCAATCTTTATTTTAGCAAAAATAATTTTGGATTATCCCAACTCTATGGTGAAATCCAAAAAATTATTTTTACTTGTAATAATTAAAGAAAACTAAACTTTTTTAGCTTTATCTAAAAATTACATTTAAAAGATTCATTTAAACAATTTGTTTTTTTATTTCTCAATATTTATTTATTTATTAGCAAAAATTATTTTTTAAAATTATCCCAACACTTTGGTGAAATTTAAATAATATTTTTACTTGTAATAAAGTTTATTTCCTTTAAGTAGTTATTATTATTAAATTTTTTATTTATATTTTTTTAGGTCTTTATTTTATTTCAATTTCATTTTTTATTCTATTTATTTATTTATTTTTAAAAAATTATTACCAGTAATAATATAAAATAACAATAATAATAATAATAATAACATTATAAAAAAATAACATAAAAAATCAAAATCAAAATCAAAACGAAAAAAAAAGAAAAAGAAAAGGAAAAACCTGCAAAATGGGTCGGGTTGGCGTACGGGTCAGGTTCGATCCAAACACCCAAAATGACATCATTTTAGGGCACCTATAAAAGGCCTATTTCAGCTTTTTTCTTTATTTTTTTCTTTCTCCTCTCTCTCTACCCTCAAGCCTCTTTCTTTAAAATCCCAGCACCTTTTGTCGGCAGCTATAAAATCCAATTTTCGTTCTATCGTCACCTTGCATCAGTGGTCGAAAACTTTAACCAACGTCAAAAAATTAAAAAATTTTCAAATTCTGGTGATGAATCCAGATTTTGATCGTCGAAAAATTCAAATGGTCATCAAAAAATTCAAATTTTTTCAGATTTCGATGACCCAAAAAAAATCCAAAAAAACTTTTAAACAATTCCCCAGTGATCCTTTTCGCTTTCTAAATACCTTTCCAAGTCGAAAATTTTCAAAAAAAATCTATAACTTTCTAGATCGAGAATTTCATTCTCAAAAATTTTTTTTTGTGTGTTTGCTGTTGGTTTTTTTTTTTTGTATGTTGCCTCTTTATTGTTCTCTCATGTTTTCCCTTGTAGAGATTAGCTCTATTTATAGAGCTTCTGAGATTTAAGATCTCATATATTTTGGGATCTTTTATGGAAATTTTGGGTGTTTATCCGGTGACTTTTGGTCACTGGATTTCATGCTACTAAGTTTGGCAGTGTCATGGAGAAATTTAGACCACTCTGGTAGCTTGATTTTGGCTGCCATAATTGAAATCAAAGATTTTTTTTTTTACTTTTTTTTCCTTTTGTTTTAAAGATTAATAATAATAATAATAATAATAATATAAACAAAATTATATTTAAATAATAATAAAAAAATAAAAATAAAATTGGTGCCTACAGCTACCTCTCTTTGCTTATTTTTTAGAATCACGAATAAAGCAAAGATAAAAAAACACCAATTTTGTTCAGGTAAACACATACAAAAAATGAAACATTGAACATAAATTTTTTTTTATTTTAAAGAAAATTTGAAAGGCTCTTGTAAACAGAGGCCATAAAACTTTAAATTCAAAAAGCTCTTCTCACCAGAGGTAATGAACTTTAAATTCAAAAGCCCATTTAACTAAAGGCAACAAACTTTAAATTCAAAAGGCTTATCCCACCAGAGGTAACAAACTTTAAATTCAAAAGGCTCTTTTCGCCAGAGGCAACAAACTTTAAATGTTAAAAAGCTCCTCTCACTAGAGGCAACAAACTTTAAATTCAAAAAGTTCTTTTAACCAAAGACAACAAATTAAAAATCTGAGAGGACTTATAGATTATGCCATTTGGTCTTACAAATCATGCCTAATTTTGATAGAATCCTATAACCAGAGGCTCTTAAAATTAAAAAGCTCTTCTGATCAGAGGCAATGAACTTTAAATTAAAAAATCTGAAAGGCAATGGTATTTAAAAGATTTCTCTAAATAGAAGGTTTACATCTTTCCTACTTTTGACTTTTCTTTTGTTGGTCGTGGATTGTCCTAGACCCCTACATCTGTTGTGTCATATGCATGTGTGAATAACATTTTCATATTTTTACAATGCCATGTAATGAATGATGATCATGATGTGAATGCACTTATTATGCAAATGAAAATATCATTTTCTTTCATCATTTTCTTTTAATCCTCGAAATTTCTCAAGGTTTGTTTCCTTTCTTCTTCTCTTGAATCCCATGCATTCCAGCAATTAATTAAGTTCCTATGAAAAAGATTTCTCTTCATATCCCATATTCCATGTCAACCATTTTATGACTTATGGGCCACTTTTCCCATTAACCTTTGTTCCTTACTATTTTGCTTATCATTTTAAATCTTTTTCAAAATAATGTGTGTCTTTTATGGTCATTGTTATTCCTTTATCATCTTTTGAATTTAAAACAATTATAACACATTACACATTTCTCTTTTTAATGAGAGGGACAAAAGGAAAGATAAACAAAGTGGTATTTTATTTCAATAAAAGGGAGAAGTGTTTCATGCATTATCAAAAAAGATATAACAAGGACAATAAGTAATCACATAACAAACATTCAAACCATCATGAACTAATTCATCATGGATTCTTTTTTGAAGACTCTTGATTGGTGCCTTTAACTTTTTAAAAATGTAACAAACCAAACTAGTCTAAAACCATTAAGATCTTTGAGCCACTCCATTCATTATCCATTTTTTTTTATCTAAGCTGTCCTTTCAGGTTTTTAACTTAGATATCTTTTCAATTCATTTTTCTTTTTTTTAATTTTTTTAAGCATAATACTTTTTTACTGCATCGGTATTAACTGGATTTGGCAGATCATCTTCATCCATTCTTGCCAATATCAGTGCCCCACCAGAAAAAGCTTTTTTTGCCACATATGGACCTTCCTAATTAGGAGTCCATTTTTCTCGAAGATCCTGTTGGTTAGGAAGAATCTTCTTCAATACTAATTCTCTCTCTCGAACTTATCGTAGGTGAACTTTCTTGTCATGAGCTCGTATCATTCTTTTTTTATATAGTTGGCCATGGTAAAGTACATCTAATCTATTTTCTTCAATAAGATTCAATTAATCATATCAAGTGCGAACCCACTCAGCTTCTTTTAACTCAACTTTCATGAAAATATGCAATGAAAGAATTTCAACTTCAATGGGCAACACTAACTCCATCCCATATACCAATGAAAATGATGTAGCTCATGTAGATATGTGAATCAAAGTTCGATAAACATGTAATGCAAATGGTGGCTTTTCATGCCAATCTTTATACACATCTTTCATCTTTTTAATAATTCTTTTTATGTTTTTATTGGTTGCTTCAAATGCCTCATTCATCTTTGGACAATAAGGTGCTGATTTATGGTGTTTAATTTTAAACTGAGCACAAACCTCAATAATCATTTTATTATTCAAATTAAGAGCATTATCTGAAATAATCCTTTTTGAAAGGCCATATCGACATATGATTTCTCTCTTGATGAACATGCAAACCACCATTCTTGTCATATTGGCATATGAAGCCGTCTCTACCCACTTTGTGAAGTAATCAATTACCACTAAAATGAATCGATGTCCATTTGAGGCTTTTGGTGTAATGGGCCCTATCACACCCATTCCTCACATAGAGAAAGGCCAAGGTGTTGACATAACATGTAAGAACGTTGGAGGAACTTGAATCCTGTCTACATAAATTTGACATTTATAGTATTTTCTAGCATAGTCAATACAATCTTTTTCCATTGTCAACCAATAGTATCCTGTTCTCATTATTTGTTTAGTCATCATGTGACCATTTGTATGAGTTCTACAAACACCTCCATGAATTTCTTCTAGTAACTTTTTAGCTTCAGCAGCATTCACACATCTTAATAGTGTTTGGTCTTGACTTCTCTTATACAAAATTTCTTCATTTAGAAAGAAACTCATTGCCAACCTTATCAAAGTTCTCTTATCATTCACTGATATATACTCTGGGTACTGTTGATATTTAACATATTGTAATATGTCAAAATACCATGGTTTTCCATTAACTCCTTCTTTAACATTTGAACAGTGAGCTAGTTTCTCTTGCAAGCTCAGTTTGATGGGTTAGATTTTAGCATTTTCATTTAATTTGAACATTGCTGCCAATGTAGCCAAAGCATCAGCCATTTGATTCTTTTCTCAAAGTAAATAATGAAACCAAATACTCTTAAATTCTTTGATCAATTTTGATATATACTTTTGGTATAAATCAATTTTAAGTCTCTGGTTTCTCATTCTCATTGCAATTGGTATATGACTAAGGCAGAGTCTCTATAAACTTTTAAAGCATAGGCCTTCCTTTCAAAAATAGCTTGAAGACTCAGAACACATGCTTCATATTCTGTCATATTATTGATGCAATCAAAATTTAATTTCGTAGTGATTGGGTAGTAATCCCCTTTTGGAGATATCAAAACTATTCCAATACCATGCCTTAAAGCATTTGATACACCATCAAAATACATCTTCCATATATCTTCATTATGCTCTTCTTTATCTATGTATAGTACAGACATTAAGTCTTTATCTAAAAAATCAAATGTCACAGGCACATAATCTTCATAAGCGTATTCTGCAAGAAATTTAGCAATAACACTTCCTTTAATTACCTTTTGGGACACATATACAATGTTATATTCAAAAAGTAACACTTGCCATCTTGCTATTCTTTTCGATAATGAAGGCTTTTCAAAGATGTATTTTATTGTGTTTAATTTCGTAATGAGCCAAGTAGTATGATATAATATGTATTGTCTAAGCAGACAAGCCATCCAAGCTAATGCACAACACATATTTTCTAATGGAGAATACTTTGACTCATAATCAATAAACTTTTTGCTCAGGTAATAAATGGCCTATTTTTTCCTTCCTGTTTCATCATGTTACCTTAAACACATCCTATTGATTTTTCATGCACTGTTAAATACAAGATAAGAGGTCTTTCAGAGACAAACGACATTAATATTAGTGGGTTTGATAAGTATTTTTTAACTTTTTCAAATGCCATTTGACAATCTTCATCCCATTTTCCTGACCCGTGTTTTCAAAGAATCTTAAATATAGGATCATATTTGGCTGTAAATTGGGAAATAAAACGGGCAATACAATTCAATCTCCTTAAAAATCCTTTTATTTCTTTTTGTGTGTGTGAAAGTGATAGCTCTTGAATGGCACTCATCTTATCTAGATCCACTTCTATTCTTTTTTTATTGACCATAAATCCTAATAATTTTCTTGAGGTTGCACCAAAAGTCCATTTAGCTAGATTGAGCTTGAGCAAAAACTTTCTTAATCTCTTAAATAGTTTTTTGAGATTAGTTAAATGATTTTCTTCTTCACAGAATTTGGCAATCATGTCGTCCACATACTTCTATTTTTTTATGCATCATATCATAGAATAGAGTTACCATGATTCTTCGATAAGTTGCCCCAACATTTTTCAAACCGAAGGGCATGACTTTATAGCAAAATGTTCCTCACACTATTACAAAAGTAGTCTTTTCCTTATCTTCTTGTGCCATCTTAATTTGATTATAGCTTGAAAATCCATCCATGAATAAAAATCGAAAATGCCTAACGGTATTGTCCACTAAAGTGTCAAATGAGGCAATAGAAAATTATCTTTTGGACTTGCTCTATTCAAATCTTGATAATCAACATACATTCTTACCTTGCCATCTTTCTTGGGTACTGAAACCATATTCGCTATCTATTCAAGATATTTGGCCACTTATAAGAATCCCGCATCAAATTGCTTGTTCACTTCTTCCTTTATTTTCAACAACATTTCAGGTTTCATCCTTTTCAGCTTCTATTTAATTAGTTTGCACTCAGCTTTAACGGTAGCTTAGGCATTACAATTTTAGTATCCAGCCGTGACATATCTTGATACGACTAAGCAAATACATCTACATATTTATGTAGTAACTTTATCAATTCTTGCTTTATTGGTGATAACATTGAGTACCAATCTTAACCTCTTTTTTAGTTTCTTCATCCCCCAAATTAATAACTTCAGTGCCTTTTTGATAAGGCATGATTTGCTTCTCTTCTTGTTCCACTAATCTTAATAATTCTAGGGATATTGCACGATCTTTCATATTCTTTTCATCATCGAGTTCACTAATATAAATAGAATTTTCAAAATCAAATCTTGGAATATTGTCATGATGATTTTTATATTCATTATTCAGATACCAGAAAATAAGTGAAATGGATGAAATGTAGAATGATGTATAGTAATGTAAAGAATTGAAATGAAATAGGCAAAAGAAATAGATAAATGTGTTACACGTATCATTTATTCAATTGAAAATGAGGAAATAAACACACATAAGACATTTAATGCTTTTAATAAAAGCATTTAGATTAGGTTCAACACATTACTTTGAAGAAAATTTAAAAACAACAGGTAGCTCCTCAACATGCCAATTTTTTAGTTCTGTATCAGGAGGAGTAAGATAAACCCATGGACAACTTGGATCTTCATTTTTCTTTTTTTCACCTATCATTTATATCAAAAATTTAGTGAAGATATCTTTCAATAATGGTGTGAACTTTTTTTCTATATTGCATGCTATATCTGGATAGATATAACCGATTGAGATGAAAGTCTCGTAAAGGGGAGAAAAAGATAGGCTTTTAGTTTTTACTTTTTACCCCAAAAAATAAGCCAACTTTTTTTCTCTTTTTTCCTCTATGAATTTCATTCTTCTTTTTCGAGTTGGCTTGTACCCCAACCCAAATCGATCATCTTTCTTAGGCATCATCCATGGTCATTGTATCCCCTGCAAATCAGCCCACACTTGTTATCATTTCCCTATCACTTCTTTAAGTTCCATATTAGAAGCTTTTGATAGACATTGAATAGGCACTTTCAATCATTCACTCACATAGGTTGCATTAATGAATTTAAAAAATCTGAAAGAACATTTTGAAGCTTCTTCAACTGCTTCAACATATAATGTGATAGATGGTTTAGTCACCAACAGGTCTTCTTCACCAGCAACAATGATCATTTTTTCATCAATTATGATTTTTATCTTCTGATGCAGAGTGGAAAGAACAGCTCCTACCATGTAAATCCATGATCTTTTCAAAACATAACTATAAAAAGGAGCGATATCCATGACTTGAAAGATTATATCAAAAGTACATGGTCTAATTTAGATTGGTAGCTCAATATCTCCTATCACTTCATAACGAGTCACATCAAAAGCCTTCACTATCATATGACTCATTTTCATGTAAGACATGTCAACTGGTAATCTAGATAATGTAGTCATAGGCATGACATTCAAATAAGATTCATTATCACTAAGCATATTTGCTAGTGTATGATCTTTGTATCTTATAGAGATATGTAAGGCCTTAGCATCACCTCTACCATCAGGTAGAATTTCATCATCACTAAATGATATATAATTTCTCACTGTGATATTTTTTACTATGCGATCAAGTTTTTTCATAGATATATTGTGAGCTACATAAGCCTCGTTGAGTACTTTGAGTAAAGCATTTATATGAGGCTCAAAATTTAACAATAACGAGAGCATAGAAATTTGAGCTGGTAAGCAATTTAATTACTCCACCACACTATATTTACTGTGCTTAATAAGCTTTAAAAACTCACAAGCCCTTTTTTTTGTAATCAAATTTTTACATTCTCGATCTAAGACTGAGGCTTGGTGAGTCTCTTGATCATTGGGTGATTTATTTTTTTTTCTAAGCTCGTTTTCTTTTCTTTTGCTTTTTTTTTTCGTGCTCTCTCAAGTGCTTCTAAGGTATAGCATCGCACACTTCAAGTTATGCCTCAAACACCAGTTATGTTTATTGTACTTGCATCACATAAGCCATATTAAAGAGAACCAATATCCAAATCTTGTGATATGACATTGTAATCATATTTTCAAAGGACTACCTTATCTGATTTGTACGAGAATGAGCTAGGGCCCTTAATTGTCACCTTTGGCGTAGTTGTACAAATTGATTCGTCAATTTTAATAATCAATTTTTCATCATAAAAGATCGTGACAGGCTCAAAATTTATATAAACTAGCTTATTAACCTTAACACTTGGTTTTTTTTCATAAAAGATGGTAATAAGCTCAAAATTCATTTAATAAAGCCTATTTTTAGACGAGTCTTCCGTCACAACATTCACTAAACTTTTTTCATGTTTTTCATAAAATTCAACCAAGAAAAAATCCATCATTTTTAATAACTCCTGTCGAAATACTTTACAATCTTGAAACGAATGACCAACTATCCCCATATGGAATTCACAAGTGTAATCTGAATTATATAAGAAATTTTCACCATTTGAGTTTCCAAGTATTTGATGAATCATATTTACTTTCACAAGGGTAGCAAATATTTCATCCATAAGAGTTTTGATCTCACTTTTCTTTTTTAATATTCTAAGTTGTCTCATTATTTAAAGCATTTATTAATCTTCCACCATGATTAGGTAATGGATTGGCCTCCACACTCGGTCGGCCTTAGTTGTGAAATTTAAAATTTCATTATCAATCAAGCTTTGCACCCTACGTTTGAAAGTAGTATAATTTTCCAAGGAATAGCCCTGAATTCCATAATGATAGTCGCAGGAAACTTCAGGATCATACCACTTCGAATATGGTGGTTTCAAAGGCTCTACAGGTTGTTGAGCCACCAAGTGTTTCTGAAATAATTGAGGGAATAATTTCATGTATATCATAGGAATTGGATCAAATTGTTGCTGCTCTCGATTATTTCGAGGTTCCCTTTAATTAAAATTTATGGTATTTGCCTGAGGGGAAAGTCATGGTGAAAGTGCTCAAGGGTGAACATTGGCTTGAAAAGTAAGTGTTTGGGTTTGCATTGGTTGGTAATGGTATGGGTTTTGGGAAATATTAGAAATGATTAGGTAAAAAGGTTGGTATATAGAATATGAATGGTATAGGATAAAAGGTCTTGGTTTTAGTTTTTTAATGGTGACAACTTGCACTTCTGCTTTTTTTTTCTTCAATGGTCTTCATTTCTTTGATCCAAAAAATCACCTCCATCAATCTTTTCATTTTTAATGGCATTTTCTATTATCTCTCCCGTAATTACCATATTAGGAAAGTTTTTCATGGTATGACTAATGAGCCTATCATAGTATGGTGCTCAAAAAGCATTGATGAATAGAATAGTTGTTTCTTTCTTGGTGAGAGGAGGTTAAACCTAAATGGCAACATCTCATCATCTCTGGGCATATTCTTTAAAATTTTCATTAGCTTTCTTTTTTATGTTTTGCAAAGATAGTCTATTTGAAGCCATATCTATGACATGCTTGTATTGAGTAATAAATTTTTTAGCTAGATCTTTCCATAAATGAATACGACTCTTGTCTAATTGCATATACCATCTAACAGCAGATCCAGTAAGACTATCTTGAAAATAATAGATAAGCAACTTGTCATTATTTGTATGCCCAGTCATTTTTTGATAAAACATAGTGATATGTGCTTGAAGGCATTTGGTTTTATCATATTTTTCAAATTCTAGTACTTTAAACTTTGGTGGGATTACCAAATCTAAAACCAAACTGAGTTCACTAGCATCAATTATGCTAAAAATATTTACACCTTCAATAGCTTGCAGCCTTTCTTCCAAGAGATCTAACTTTTGCTGTGCCTTTGTATTCTCAGATTGTTCGAGCATGCATTTTTTTAGTTTCTTCTATTCTTTTGGGTCATCTAAACTGAGACCATAATGGGTTCAACATGACTTACCCCAATATTTAAACTAACATGTCTTTGACTGTATGGTTGAACCGTGAAAGGAGGTAAATTAAACTGAGCATGTGACTGCCTTTTAGGCTGTGTCATTTGTGGATGCATTTGATGAAAGATTTAAGCATGGAGTGGAGTAAACCCCGGTAGATACAATGGATCTTTCCTATCGTTGGTATTTTTTTGGGCTTGAGGCTCTTTCTCAATAGTTACTTCTTGAGCTACCCCTTTTTTTTGGTCATTTTTCTCATCATGTCCATCATTGTAGCCATTTCTTTTCGAGTCTCTTCTTGAGTCATAGCCATTTGTTCTATCAACTTTTGTTGAAACCTAATCATTTTCTCCTGCATATCAAATTAAACTTTTTATGTCCTTTCTATTCTAAATGCTTGCTCACTTTTCATGATTCTAACTTGTGAGTGAATGCTGTAACGATGACGAATGATCTGATCTATGTTTTCTTGATGGCCTAACTATCTTTGTACTTGATTGAGTTAAAGGAAACTCTTTGAGATTTGTTATTTTGAGGTCTCTTTCTTTTAGTCACGATGTATTTTTTTTAAATGAAACACACATATGATGCATCAAGGCATGAATGCAAAGGATGTGCTTATTATATATCTAATATTTGCAAAAGATTTTAAATCTAAACTTGAAACACCATATCATAACTTTACATTATCCTTACTAAATATTTCTTTCATTACAATATTAAAATTTTCAAAAGAAACGCCTTACACACTTGTACTGCTCATAAGCATTCTCTAAAAAATTGGTCAAACGTTGGTTATGCTGTCCTGGGTAAACCTCTTCTTTCACTTGTTTAGCTTCTTGGGCCTATGTCTCTTACTTTGAAGCTGACTTCTCTTATCTGTTCTACTAGACGAGTCGCTTGAAATTCTTTCAATTGATATTCTTCCTTCCAATACTGTGCTCTATGTTCAAATTGATCTCATTCTTTTTTCAAAACTTGAATGGCTTCACGTCGATAATGCATTTGCTATTTCAAGTCATCTATGAGACCTTATAGTACCTTCTTTTCTTCCACAGATTGACTAAGCTTTTATTCTTTAGATAATAAATTGGAACAAAGTTATTCTATATTTTTTTGGATTTTTTAAGCTTTGTAGTCATTTGTGGCGATAGACTTATGCCAACTTTCAGAGATATTTTCTTATTCTCTTTCAAGTCTCGAGATTTTGCTTCATTTTTATCAGTCTTGTCTTTTCACTCATTAATCTTTTATCGAAGCCTCTTCTTTTCAAGCTCTTATATTTTTTTTTCTTCTTCAAATTTACATTTCATAATCTTCATATCCTCAGAAATCTTTTCACAATGGGTGTCTTTTTGATGGCATAGTCTATTTTTTTAGGACCAACTTTACTTGTGACCCGTTAACTTCTCCATATCAGATATTCAGGTGTGGTTTTGTTTGTATATCGCCTATAATCTACTCTCCGAGTCTATTTCCACTCTTTGATAATCTCTTTTATCTTTCTTAAAAATCTTGATTTCTTAAAAGAGAATTTCAATTCTTGAAGCCCATGAGTCATTGGGACAAATTGCTACCCTAATTGTCAACGAACTAATGCCAGAGCATAGCTTATACTTCTTCACAGTCCTAAGAGTGGAACCTATGCTTGTCATCACACCTGTATGACATGGCTTCTCGTGGCATCCATGGAGCTTTCCATATAACCTGAGCACTAGTGAGATCTTGCAAAATCAATACCCACTCTTCCTTGGTCTTTGATTTTAGCCACTCAACATTGCAGCATTTTCTAATTGGCCCACTTTTATTACTATAAGTAGGAGGAAATTTACCCATAGGATGTTGAAGATGACTTTTTGCCCAAATATAAAATAATTGCACACCCCTATGAAGTGTCCTCTTCTTCTTCGATAATGATTCAATGATTTAAAGGTCTCTGCTAGTATAGAAGGAACAAGATTGATTTTATTATCCACTTGCTCAAGAAAGTTAATCACTGATACCTCAATGTGCCCTAAGACCTGCGAAAAGATGATCAAGCCATAAATTGTCAAAGCTATCATGTTCATGCCTCGTTTATCCTCTAAGTGTTTGATGATGTAATCACGTAAGATTTCTCATAAAATGCAATCACTTTTGCCTTTTGTTTGGATATACGATTTCACATTCTGAGTGGGGACCTCCATTATATAAGCGAGTTTCTTTCGAGATCCAAGTTTTTTACCTCGCTAATAAATTTTGTCTGGATTGGGAAGATGCAATAATAATAATGTAGTATATTCTTCGATCATCAAGGTTATATCTATTTCGTTAAATATGAAACATCTATATGCAGGATCCCAAAACTGAACTAAAGCTCTTATCAATTCATTTTTCATAGGCACCTCAAGCAGTGAAGCAATATGACCATATTTTTTCTCGAAAGTCATCTTCCTAGAAATTGTTACACAGTGCCAGATCTCGACCAACTCAAAAATGTCATTTTGTTAAAGTCCCAACTTGATTTCTTTAAGCAAAATTTCTTGTTCAGATTCTTTCAAACAATTTTTCATTCTACTTTGGGCTTCTAATGATAAAGTTATTACCACATTGGTCTCTTCACACACAGTGAGCTTCGAAGCTGATAACATCATGATGGTGTTTCTGAAGCAAGATTGAAAATCTTCTTACTGATATTGGCATATTGAGAAGCACATCCCATATACAAGTGTTTATGATGATGCATGATCATGAAACAAAAGAAAAGTAAAACAAAACAGGGTTAGTAATCACATTAAAATAAATATTCCCTCATGTGTCCTAATTTAGGGTATAATAAAAAATGGTATGGCCCTATCTAAGGTTGGTTTCTTAAGGTTCACTATATGCATGGTTTGGTAATTAACATAGGCTAAAAAGGTTCCCAAATTGATCCTCACTGTCATCTACTCTAGAATAATAAGGCCTCAAATCGTCACCCATAACAAGTTACCGACGAAAAAGGTTCAACTTGAGTAGAAGTATTTCGCTAGCCCAAGCGGAGGCATTATAACCTCACAAAAGCATAGGTACTTTACTCTTTCTTAAAAAAGAATATATTGGGGAGCCCAGGTATAGAGCTCATGCATGACTGCAAATGTGCACACGTAAAATTAACAATATAATTAGCAATAATATAAAATAATAACATATCACAACCAAATGAAAAAAAATTAATATTCGAAGATAAGATAAGAAATTAAAATTAAATATCGAAAAGACCGTGAAATCAAAATTTGGATGACGCATGTTTAATTTTTTGGCTTGACTCTCAGGCATCCCTAGCGAAGTTGCCAAGCTGTTATAAACTTTTAATGTCCGAAAGAACTCGATCGCTAGACTTGGTGAAAATTTTCAGAGTTGCCACCAATCTTTTTATAGGGTGTGATAGGCCACCCAAAATATCATCTTTTAGTAAAAATATTAAAATTAATTAAAATTTACTAAAAGAGGTTTAGGTCTACGGAATGAATACTAGGTTTGGGAGTATGGTTACAAGTGAAAAAGGTATTAGCACCCTCACGTCGCCCGTTCGAAGAACGATACCATTTAAACAAGCGTAATCCTATAATTTTGATAACATGGTCTTTTCTATTTAATTTTAATTTCCTAAAATTTATTTTAAAACATTTTTCTCTGTTACAAAATTAACATTATTATTATTATCTCATATTCTTTAAATTCTCCAACGCTTTGGTGGAATTTATAGAAAATCATTATTTAGAAAATATTTCAAGAAAATTGACCATTCCCAAAATTCTCGAAACTTCGTCATAAGATTTTAATTATTTGTTTTAAAAAAAGATTTTAAGAACATCTTGACTCTTTGGTGAGTTCTCAAAATTTATTAAACAAATTTTAAGATTATCTCGATTCACCGATGAAATCCTAAAAAATTTTGAACAAGTTTTAAGATTATCTCAATTTTGAGAAAATCCTAAATAAAATTATTTTTTATAGTTAAAGGAATTAATATTATGATTATTTTTAAAAATTTTATTATTTATTCTTTAATTATATTTTTTTTTATAAAAAAAAAATTTAGATTTTTCCGACTCACCGGTGAAATCTAAATATTAATCTCTTATTTTAAAAAAATTGAACTCTTTTAATTTTTTATATTTTTTAAAAAAAATTCAAGATATCAATTATTATTAATTTCATTTTTTATTATTGTTTTACATTGTTTAAATCAATCTTTATTTTAGTGAAAATAATTTTGGATTATCCCAACTCTATGGTGAAATTCGAAAAATTATTTTTACTTGCACTAATTAAAGAAAACTAAACTATTTTAGCTTTCTCTAAAAATTATAGTTAAAAGATTCGTTTAAACAATTTATTTTTTTATTTATCAATATTTATTTATTTTTTAGAAAAAATTATTTTTTAAAATTATCCCAACACTTTGGTGAAATTTAAATAATATTTTTATATGTAATAAAATTTATTTCCTTTAAGTAGTTATTATTATTGAATTTTTTATTTATATATTTTTAGGTCTTTATTTTATTTCATTTTTATTTTTTATTCTATTTATTTATTTATTTTTAAAAAATTATTACTAGTAGTAATATAAAATAACAACAACAACAACAACAACAATAATAATAATAATAATAATAATAACATCATAAAAATCAACATAAAAAATCAAAATTAAAATCAAAACAGAAAATAAAAAGCAAAAGAAAAGAAAAAACCTACGAAACGTGTCAGATTGGCGTGCAGGTCAGGTTCGGTTTAAACCCCAAACGACGTCATTTTAGGACACCTATAAAAGGCCTATTTTAGCTTTTTTTTTCTTTATTTTTTTCTTTCTCCTCTCTCTCTACCCTAAAGCCTCTCTCTCTAAAATCCCAGCACTCTTCATCGACAATGGTAAAACCCAATTTTCGATCGGTCGTTGCTGTGTACCTGTGGTCAAAAACTTCAACCAATGCTGAAAAATTCAAAAATTTCCATATTCTGACGATGAACCCAGATTCCAATCGTTGAAAAATTCAAACGGTCACCGAAAAATTTAAATGGTTGTCGAAAAATTCAAATTTTCCCAGATTCTAGTGACGCAAAAAAATCCAAAAAAAAATTTTAAAACTTTCTAGTGATCCTTTTCGCTTTCTAAACAACTTTCTAAGCCCAAATTTTTCAAAAAAAAATCTACAACTTCCTAGATCGAGAATTTCATTCTTGGGAATTTTTTTTTTGTGTTTGCTGTTGGTTTTTTTTTTGTTTTTGATTCTGTGTGTTCCCTCTTTATTGTTCTCTCATGTTTTCCCTTGCATAGATTAGCTTTATTTATAGAGCTTCTGAGATTCAAGATCTTTTAGGATCTTTTGTGAAAATTTTGGGTGTCTATTCGATAACTTTTGGTCACTGGATTTCATGCTGCCAAGTTAGGCAATGTAAGGGAGAAATTTGGACCATTCTTGTAGCTTGATTTCGGCTACTAGAATTGAAATCAAAGACTTTTTTTTTACTTTTTTTCCTTTTGTTTTAAAGATTAATAATAATAATAATAATAATAATAATATTATTATTATAAACAAAATTATATTTAAATAACAATAATAAAAACAAAAACAAAATTAGTGCCTACATGAATGGACAATGAGAGTGATTTTGTTGTGATTGAAAACAGTGATAAATTTAAGATTAGTTACTATAGTAATGAGATTAAAATCAGTGGTGAAATATGTATTTGGATGTAAAGGTAACGATGACTTGTAGTAAAAAAGAAAATGATCATTAGGGATATTAGATTAAAATTGTATCTGAAAATAACTTTAAATTATTTCATATTTATAAAAGTAATAAATAATTAAAAGTTATTAAATTATTTTATATATCAAATAATAATTTTATTAATAAATAATTAAAAATAAATAATATATTAAATAATATTTTTTACTATATTTAATTAACAAAATTATTTCATATTTTTAAATAAAAAAACAAAAAAAAAGTTTTATATTACAAAGATATTTTGTAAATATAATACAAATTTAGCGATAATAAAGAAAAAACAAATAAATTTGTAGTTTAGTTAGCCACTAGAGCAAATCATACCTGTGAGTAATTGGTATAAATTGCATTGATCGTTTGCATCAAAATGGATGTTAGATGCCTTTTGGCATAAATTTCCTTAACAAACGTACCTCTATTAAAAGTGTAGTTGAATAAGAGGGAGCCTAAATCCAAACCCCTTTAATTAGTTAATAGTACAACCTTACTTGAATTCAATAATAAAGAATAAATTTTAAGTACTTTTGTGTATTTTATTAATCAAAATTTAATTAGTAAATTCAAAATAATTTTAAATATAAACAGTTTATAAATTTAATAACTTTTCAATTATAAACCCCTTTAATTAGTTAATAGTACAACCTTACTTGAATTCAATAATAAAGAATGAATTTTAAGTACTTTTGTGTATTTTATTAATCAAAATTTAATTAGTAAATTCAAAATAATTTTAAATATAAACAGTTTATAAATTTAATAACTTTTCAATTATAAGTAACATATATCCTAAAATATAATATAAAAGTTAAAATAAATATTAGAATACCATTATCTATAATCAAGTTGGATAACAAAAGCCCTAAAGCTATTACCTTTACCTTATCCAAAATAGTTTATAAGATACCTTAATTTTATTTTAAAATGGGATAGTATTAAAAGAGGTGAATCCAACGAGCAACATGGTTATGGTCTCTCAAAATTTATGGTAACTGGATCAACCTAACACACTAGTCTCAACCTTTTCTTGTCATTTGGCTCATTTACTTTATATCTAACTTCACCTTTAATATCATAATATCATTTATATGTTCTTTATTGCCATCTGTCATAGGTTATATTATTTATTAAAAGATTAAATTATTTATTGAAGGAAAAATTGCTCTTATATCTCCTTTAATTTTTGATTACTAGATAACAATTTATAATTATTCATTTATTTATTTATTCTACATTTAACACCTTAAGCATTCATTCCCTTATGATAATAGCAAACTTTAATTTCAAATGCCACCATATATAAAAGGTTTTCTTTTTCTTTTTCGTTAAAACTTAAGAGATTTTTTTAAATTTTATTAGGTGAAATTATGCATTAATCCTCATAGATACTAATATGAAACCTAAGTAATTTAAAAGACTAACTTTTTAAGAAAGGATATGTTACATAATAAAGGGAGAAAACAAGAAATTTTTTGTTTTTTATGTTTGATTCCGTTACTATCTCCCTTAAAAAGAAAAATTATATAAAAAAATGTTTGAATTTAGTTTTAATGCAAAATTTTCAATAAACTAGCATTGAGGGCTTGGCTTCACCCAGTCTGTTATAATACTTTTAAATATTTTATTAAATTCATATTTGTTTGAATAAAATGTTAGAGTGATATGTGCAGTTAATATAAAGTAATAATTTAAGAAAAAGTTAAGATTATTAATTAGTCATTCTATAAGAGTTGGACAGTAAAATTAAAGAAGTAAAGAGAAAGCTTTCTTCATACACATAAACACAAAAAAATTAACCAATACACAAATAAAAAAAATTCAAAAATCAAATAAACCAAATAAACAAAATCACACATAATTGAAAAAAATACACAAAAACTCAAAAAATAACAACAATACAAAAACAAAAAGTCCAACTTAAAATTTACCTCAAACTCAAACAATCTAATATCGTTAACTATCTCAATAGAGTTCTATCATTAAATCAAATCAACATATTATAGTGATATTGGCATTGCAGAGCTATTAAATCATGCCATAACATTTAAATCATACCTTGCATTGTAGAGATATTATTGTTGACCTCAACAAATTATTTCTAATTATTAATCTCAACTTTTTGACAAAATCATCATAGCTAATCTTGTTAGCCTACTAAACCATTAAAAAAAAAATAATACCAAAGAATTAGAAACTTATTTAAAAGCATGGGAAACTATTGAGCAAAAATTTTATTGAGCAATACCAAAAAAAAAAAAAAAACTATCAAGCCAAACAAAGATAGGTGTCTAACACAAAATCTTTAAGGGATTTTTTTTTATCTATAGTTTATCCACTCAATGGAAAAAAAAAAACTCATAGAACATAAATACCTTATATTAAAAGAACAAAAATGACCTTAAATGTAAGAATGTTATGACAAATTATAAATGTTAAAGAGATAGAGTCATCCATATGATATATGCATATAGATGTATGATGGTGGACAACTAACAACGTTAAAATGGAACAAAGCTTATAAGCTAAGACAAACTTAAACCAAATCTTTCTGTTGGGTCAATTGTAATGCAATAGCAACTAGTTATGTGAGCCATAAAGGTGTTAATAGCTCTAAGTAATGGATATGTAAGTACTTCAATAATACCTAAGAAGAGCATTCAACTAATATAGCATAAACATCCTATAATTTAAAGACTGACAATAACAATTTTGAATCAAAGAGGAAAGTATAATGGCTAAATCAAAACTCATTCTAACCATTTGTAGTCGTAAAAAAAGGCATATCTCCTATCATATTCCAAGCAATTTCATTTACTTGGAAAAAAAAATGTATAACTTAATGAATTTGAGTATCAAAAATTTATTCATCTATTTAGTTACAATACAAATCTTAGGTAGCAATTTCTAGCTTCGTTATGATTAGTTCCAAAAAGTTAACTGAGAAAAGGCTAAAAAAATTGATGATATTTGGCATCATTAATGCCAACTATGTATTATATGCATGCCATTTAAAGCTGGTTGGTACCTATTCTCATTAGATCTTCATTCTATCACTTTAAAATCACTATCTCTTCCTAAAACAATCTAATACATGGAACAAAGTAAATTTCATATACCATATTCAAAGGCTGCTATTGAGGGAAATTGTTGCTGCTGTGAAAAAAGAAGAAAAAAAATAAGAGAAAAGAAGCAGAGGCTATTACTATCATTCGCATTCAAGCAAAGTTGAAGGCGAAGAAAAATTAAAAAAAAAAGGAAGAGCAAAGCCAAATAGTTACTTATCATACACTAATAAAAGAATTATATTTGATAATTAGACTAAGTAAAAATATATTTAACTGATGAAGTTCTATGTAAGCCATTTAAATGGTGATATTGGTTCTTGTTAATGTTGAAAACAGTAACCACTGCACTTTCTCATGGATAATTCATTTAAATTTGTCAACTTATATATAAACTTATATTTATTTTTAAGTTTTCATGTTAAAAAATGGTCATTGCATGTTAAAACATTCGCCTTTGTAGCATACAATATATAAAAAAAATGTATGCCAAACTTAATAATAATAATAATAATAATAATAATAATAATAATAATAATAATAATAATAATAATAATAAAAGAGCCAATTGTAAAAGGAAAAATGGAAAAACGATTAATGGTTGAATGATTCTACTATGCAAATTATGCAAAATGTCATGAACCCCAGAGGTGAATCTTGGATTAAAATAGATTATATTAAAGTAGAAAGAGGAGACCAAAAATAAAAAGAAAAAAGTAGACTAAGATAGTTCTATCAATCCAAAGATTAAACAATTATAAATAAACACCACAAGCTTTTTAAAAATTATCTTCAAATGCATGAAAGGATCACAAAAATAACTTCACATTCTCAAGATCAACCTATAACCTGTTTGTCATTCAAAACTTTTAACCCTATAAACAAGCTATAGTATTAATTATTGGCATGAGATGATCCGAGATAACAACTAGTGAATATTATGTATAGAAAAGAGACCAAGAATTGCTGCATTTGTGCAAACAATCAAGACACATGTAAAATTTCCTTAATGCTTCCTTTTGAGGCTTTATTTAACATTTACTTGTTTAGTGATATAACTTAAGGAAAAACTTTGCAATTAATACATATACCTCTTTTCCAAAAATAGATAGGTACACATCCAAAATCCATCAAAAAGAAGGTTTATGTTCTTGAATCATGTAGACAAACAAATAAAAAGAATTAACACTAACCTTTGAAGAGCAGAGACCTTATACTTATAAAGTGGCAAGGCATTTATTTCGTCTTCACTCATTCACCCCGCTACGGGAACATTGTCAACATCAGATGCTCTCAAAGTTTCAGAGTCTGGTGATAAACAAAAACTCTATACGAATATTAAGATACAGAAAGTATGCAGAGGGGAATAAACAAACAAACAATACATGTCCTAGTTTTCCAAAACCCAACCAAATATCACAATATAATCCTTATATTTATTGAAAAACTACTCAACAAAGGAAAATACTAGAAAACAAATATCACAATATAATCCTAAAAACCCAACCAAAACAAAACATCAAACTTTCCACTCACCATAAACATAATCAGCAAACAACTTTTAGCAACTCCTACAAGGAAAAAAAAACACCCAATCTTGAATAACACAACCTTTAAACCATTTCAAACCAAAATAAAACAACATGCAAACCTCAAAATACCAATAATAAATCAAACACAAAAAAACACAAAAAACTTATAAATACACAAACTTAAATCGAACCAACATCCAAAGCAAAAACAAAACAACTTAAACAATTATCACCACATTACATGAAACTAAATAAAATCTCATTCAACTAAAAGACACAAAAAGACAATAAAAAAAAAAAGATCTACTTACCTTGAATTCAATCACAAATAAGCACTGAACAATTTATAAAGAAATCCCATTCCAATCACTATCCATGCAACCTAATCCCAAATAATACTACCTTTACATCACTTTAAATGAGAATAAAACAACATACAAACTCGAGAAAAAACAATTTAAACCAATAAAAAAAAATTCTTCAATAGGAAACAAAAAATCCAAAAAAAAAAAAAACCTAAACCTTTTGTCCTTATTTTATGTGACATGGCTGCTTCATTTTGAATGCAAGTCATGATAAAAGAGGCCATTGGTCAAACTTTTAGAGACCTATAAGTGGCTCTGTTGTTGGACAGTCAACAGGCTGACCTTGACAAGTGATCAATACAAAAAACTTTGATCATTGAATTTGTTTTCAATATTTAATAGTTTAAAGCAATAACTTCATAGCAAAATTATCTATAATAGATGATTATTGCAAGTTTGGTCTTTTTTAATCAATCTGTTGTATTCCTACATATTGGTGCAAAGACCATTCAAATTGTTAAAGAAACAAAGTTAAAAAAAAAAAAAAAAAAAAAACCCAAACTTTGGAAAAAGTTTAAAAAAAAAACCTAAAAAACAATATTTGGTCATATCATTAAAATCAAAAGCTAGAAATATGTTTATCAAAGAGAATAAATACACCAACAATAATGAATAAAAGCACTGAGAAAAAAAATCCCCTCGAACACATACTTTGAAATTTAAGTAAAAAAACTCCTCGAATATATAGATCTTGTTGGTTCCCTAACTTATTCCTTTACAACCATTTCCTAGCCCATCTTTCCCACTTATCGACCCCCATGTAGTGCTAATGTTTTTCACACTAAGATGCAAAACCCAGACATACCACAATAGGAAAAAGAAAAAAGTAAAAGACATTAACATATTGAGTTTTTTTTAATAAAATAAAAAACTGACACCAGGACATGTAGTGTCGATCATTTTAGGAGAAATGTTGACCAAGTAAACAACATACTCTTTGGAGCCTCACTTTGCTACAAATTGTACAAAAATAAAACAATTACATTTCTTATTTCTTTTCATTGAGAAGAATAAAAAGGAAAAAAAAAAAAAAGGGAACCTAAAAGAATTCATTATTTAGGTCTTTTTCTTCATCATTTAAAACATTTTCTAGGTCTAAATCTACTATCAAAAATGATAATTTTAGAAGCTCTTCGATGCCAACACTGAGGTTGCCTTTAATACCCTTTTTAAGCTTTTTCCACCTTGTCTTCTGTTACTGCTTAATGTTCTTCATTATAGCCATAGCTTGATCTACTGTAGCTCTTAATTTCTTAGGAAAAATCAAGAAAAATTGAAGCATCCAAGAAAATTGAAGTTTAGCATAGAACAAATTATGAGTTAGTTTATTTTCTATCAATTTGTTAGTATAAACAAGCAGAGTAAAGTCATAAAACACTTGTATTTATTAATTTAAAGTAAAAGTACAAAAAAATAAAATAGTTATTATAAATATACAATGAACACATTATAATACATCAATACATTTATTGTATTCAATCATCTACATTCTATTTCTACCTCAATCAAACACCAAAGCAAATTTTTTTTGTTTGTACACGTAAAATACATTAAACTTAGATGAAGTTGCTCAACTTACAATCTAATATGGCATTTTAGTTTAAATAACAATTCTTTTCAAACATTAACCCTAACATGGATCAAACGTTTGAAACTAAAATGAAATTAAAAATTAAAAAACAAAGTACCTCTAAGAAGCCATTAGTATTAGAAGCAAATGTTTAAATAGTTTTTTTAGCTTTATTCAAGTTAAGCCTATCTTTAATCGTAACATGTCCAATGATAACCCTTATGCCAATTGCATCAACAGCCTCCATTGCTCATTTTCTCACATTGGAAGCTAACTTTTCCATCTCCACTGTACCTCTAGGCCTAATTTTGTTGCTTTTGACATCAGTACTTGCCTTAATGACCGGAAATGAAACCCTAGGCCTAAAAAAATACCCAAATTTTCTTTAAAATATTGATAAAGAAGCTAGTGTTTGGATTCTTAAAAAAAAATTAAGAAAAACAAAGGGTTTTGAAGTGAAGAGGTGAGACTTAAGAGATAAAATAAAGCAAGTAGAGATTGAGGACTTTTTTTTTAATTTCAAAATTTATTTAATTTTGAAAGAACTTTTAGATTTTTTATTTTAAGTTTAGGCCATAAACAGAGCTTTTAGGGTAAAGTTAGCTAAGGATAAGAAAAAGAGAGTTAAAAAAATGGTTATCTTCACCAAAATCATAAACCTACCCAACTTGAAACCACAAAGCCACCACTACTATAAACCATTATCACAACCTTGTAGAAACCGATTCGTCCACCAAGACCCAAATACCCTGCAACTTTCTACCTTTCTAAATAACAAACCATCAATATCGCATATGCGTCACCTGTATCTCAAAATCCTAGCACCATAACTATCACCAACCAATACCCCTTACTGAACTCACCATCTTCCGCCAATTTCATCGTCACCTAAAACTCATTTTCCACCACCATTCTTGACAAAAAGACATTTTTCCACCCAAAAATCCCAAACTTAAAGGCCTAAAAAACCTAGTTAAGAAAAAAGTGCAAAAAAATAAGTAAGTAAAACATAGAGGTTTTGGATATGTGAGATTTTGGGTTTACGTGAATTTTGAGGCATGATATCTTCCATGAATGCCACCTAACCCTTTGATATTCTTCACGAATGCCACGTGACCCTTTGATATCTTCACAACCAAACTCCAAAAATCAAAAGGAAAAGTCTTCATAGAGGGAGAAAAAATCATGAGAAACTAACCTAAAAACCGAACACATGATAGCCTCAGAATCATTCGGGATACTTTTTATATATAGTAGTATAAGTGTGAACATTCAAAGAAATAAGATAAGGGCTTAAAATTTTAGTTTCTAAAAAGTTATCAAAGAATCTTAACATCACTTAATTACAATGACAAAATCCCAACTCTTAAATAAATAGGTAATTGTTATTTTAAGTATTTTTATTTAATAAATATAATTTTTATTAAAAATTCTAATTTTAGTTAAAATATTATAATTATAATTAAATTAGGTTAAAATATTATGATAACATTCATAGAACCAAAATCATTTCAAAATAGCTACAAATCAAATGAACACTTACTTTGGAAAGAATGCATTGGTTTTAGATC